>NW_028327182.1:28836515-29139545 GCF_987537825.1 Furipterus horrens | reverse complement strand
GGCTGTGGTGTCCTACATTTTTAGAAAGCTTTTTCTAATCATCTGTTCTTCTGATAATTAGTACAAAACACTTACCAGAAACTGCCTCTGCTTCTTTGATTTCTGAAAATGAATTATTTATGCAGCTTTTATAAGATGATTTTTGGTTTCCATCTAGTTTTTGTGTGTGTGTCTGTATGTGTGAACCAGAGCTACTATTCAGATATTATATTAGATACCTCATTCAAAATTTACCACATAACTAAAAAGTGCAATTGAATCTCAGAGAAAAAATAAATTTTCCCCAAATGATCTAGTAAAAGAAAAAAGGCAAAAATTAGCTTCATACTTTCAAAGGACATTGATAGTCCTTAGGTTTAGAAGAGGGTATCTATCCACTACTATTATTATAGAGTTGCTGCTAAACTAAATATATCTCTGAAAAATAATATATATGGTCTGTTATATCTGATGTCATACCTATGTTTATTTATTTATTTTTGCAACATGTTCCCTTTGTTTTAAAAGTCAGGTTTCAAATTCTACAGGAACAGTATTAGGAAAAATACCTCTACTAAAATAATTAATTCCATCTTTATAATGGTGATTACAAAGTAACATCCAACTCATCCCGCTATTATGATATTAGTGCTTTTGTCATAATAAATAAAAAGTATTTAGTCTTGTGCCTAGCACCTGCTAACAACTGAATAAAGACAAAACTATTTTATTATTAACAATATCTCTAGGACCTTCCTTAAACTGTCAAAACTCTAGCTATGATACAAAATTAAAATAAAATACTTTGACTTCTTTCAAAGAAAGTGGGTTTAAAGATGAGGCATGTACATTGTTAAGATCTTTCACCTCCAGGCACTGCCTTTGTCTTTTCCAGCAGCTGGTTGAATTTAACACAATGCCTACCATGCAGTAAGTACTACATTATTTCTTGATGAAAGACAGCCTATGTTGCAAAAAATTATGCTTAATAGGGTATGCTTTGGATAATAGGTTATGTGAAATAAAACAATATAATAAGACTGCATATTTTAAAAGCCAAGACATTTTATTGAAAACTAAAGAAAGGAGTGAACTCATATTAATGAAAAAATATACACTTCAACTCATATTTTGCCCTTTGTCAAAAATATAAGACTGAAAACAATGTTTCCTCTAAGTTTTTAAAGTGTGGCTAAAAAATCGTGACAACCTTACAAGCAAACTTGGTAAAGTGTATGAAGTATGCTTTTTATTCAAATATAATTTATAACCTGACACATATTGATAGATGTAAACAACTTTATTACAGAGTAATTGGAAAAATTGATAAGCATTTCAAATACATGATTATGATCAATGTTGCCTTTCTACAACTAGAGCAAAATTTCAGTTTTTAAAAATCTCATTTTATTAAATATCTAGTATTCTAGATATTATTATTATTATTAACTGTTCCTCAGCTATTATATAGTGTATTCAACAGGATTCTCCTGAGGAACAGAATCAAGTTGACATATATATGAGTATATAGATATATATGACAGCCATTGTCTCATGTGCTTTGGAGGCCAAGAAGCCCAACTGTCTCCTGGCCACAAACTGAAGAACCAGGAAAGCTTGGGTCGAAAGGGATTTGGAGTCTGAAGACCTGAGAACCAGTTGCTCTGATGTCAAGAGATGATGGATGTTCCATTTCAAGAAGAGAAAGAGAATTTTCCCTTCCTCCCATTTGGTTCTTGTTAGTCCTCAATGGATTACACAATGCCTGCTCACATTGTTGAGGGCAAATCTTTACTCACTCCACTGATAAAAATACTAATCTCTTCCAGAAATACCTCCACATACACACTGAGAAATAATGTTTTCCAGTAATCTGAGCATCCCTTAGCCCAGTCAAGATGACACATGAAATTAACTACCATACATGGTGATTATCACATTGTTACTATTACCTGCCTTCAATCCATACACACACTCATTCACAAATAAACCCATTTTGTGGGCAGAATTCTTCATTCTCATTCCTTATTATTTTCCTCTCAGCTCATGTTCCAAGATGTACGACTTCTGATTCATGTGTTATGCCCTATGCCACTTATTAATTCCTTTAGCTCTTTCCCTTTCTAGGAGACCTTGAGCAGCTATTTCTAACACCGCTTCCCACCTTGGAGTCCAGATCTAGAACCATGATGATTTTGTGTTGTGTTAGAAGGAGGCACAGAAGAAAGCAAGCCAAAGCTTGCTCACCACTATTTTTAGTGAAGAAGGGAAGTTCAGCGTAGGTAGGGATTGTGTTTGGAAAAAATTCATATGAGATTATGCAAAGGAGACATATCAAGGTAAGAGAGGAAAAGAGTTATTAACCTAAAGGAGGTATGCTCATTTTTGTTAAAATATCTGGTTGCTTTATTAGAACAAATATTAAGCTCAATATTACGTTGGCTAAAATGGAAAGCTATCACTGTTATACATCTCTCTTTATAGACACAATCTTTTACTTGCTATTGGCTGAAACTTTTGTGCAGTGTGTGTGGGGTAACTATTAGTAAATACATGAACTATAGTGCTGAATTTGAGTGTTATCTTTATTTTTTTTATCCTCACTACTTAAAATTTTTTAAAAACTACAGTTGACACTCATATGTTTTATATTAGTTTCAGGTATACACCATAGTAATTAGACATTTGTATATTTGCAAAGTGATCCCCCTGATAAGTCTAGTACCTACCTGGTGTCATACATAGTTATTATAATATTATTAACTTTATTCCTATGCTGACATTCTCATGACTATTTTGTAATTAACTATTTGTACTTCTTAATTCCTTGACTTTTTCTACCCAGACCCTCAACTTCTTTTCCAATGGGCCATCATCAGTTTGTTTTCTGTATCTATGAGTCTGTTTACACTTTGTTTGTTTGCTTAGTTTGTTCCTTACATTAAATAATAATTGAAATCATGTAATATCTGTCTTTCTCTCTCTGACTTATTTCACTTAGAATAATATTCTCTAGGCCTATCCATGCTGCTACAAATGATAAGATTCTTTTTTATAACCAAATACTATTCTACTCATATATATACCACACTTTCTTTATCTAATTCTCTATTAATGGACATTTAGGTGGCTTCCATAGCTTAGCTATTGTAAATAATTCTGTAATAAACAAAGATACACATATCTTTTCAAATTAGTGTTTTTGGATTTCTTTGTATAGACACCCAGAAGTAGAATTGCTGGATCCTAAGGTGGTTCTATTTTTAATTTTTTTAGGAACCTCCATTGTGTTTTCCATAGTGGCTGGACTAAATTACAACCAAACCAACAATGCACAAGGGTTTCTTTTTCTCCACATCCTCACCAACATTTGTCATTTGTTGATTTATTGATGATAGCCATTTTGACAGTTGCGAGGTGGTGGCTCATTGTGGTTTTAATTTGTATTTTTCTGATGATTAGTGGCATTAAGTGTTTTTTCATATGTCTTGTGGCCACCAGTATATCCTCTTTGGAAAAATGTATAATTAGGCCCCTTATCCATTTTTAAAATTAGACTGGTGTGTTTTTGGTGTTAAGTTGCATAAGTTCCTTATAAATTTTGCATACCAACCTCTTATCAGATGTATCACTGGAGAATAATTTATTCTAGTTGGTGATGTTTTTCATTTTGTTGGTGTTTTCCTTTGCTCTGAAAAAAGCTTTTTAGTTTGATGTAGTTCCATTTGTTCTTTATATTTAATTTAATTTGAGAGGGGTTCCTTTGCCTGAAGAGATATATCAAAAAATATATTACTAAGAACAATGTCAAAGAGTTTACTGCCTATGTTTTCTTCTAGGGTTTTTATGGTTTGAGGTCATATAGTAAAGCTTAATACATTTTGAGTTTATTATTGTATATGGCATAAAAAAGTGGTCTACTTTTATTTTTTTGCATATAACTGTCAGTTTTTTTCTACACTATTTATTGAATAGACTTGTCTACCTCATTTTATACTTTTGCCTCCTTTGTCATAGATTACTTGACCATAGGTTTATTTCTGGGCTCCCTATTCTGTTCCATTTATCTATGCATCTATTTTTATACCAGTACTATGCCATTTTAATTAGAACTGTTTAAATGTTTATTTTCTAAATAAGGATGGAGGGCTAAAGTTAAAAAAAAAGTGATCATTCATGAACAGATTGTGGTTATTTTGTTTCAAAACATAAATCATACTTATTTAAAATTTTTATGCAAAGATTTACTGAGATATAATTAACACAGCATACTACATCTGTTTTAAAGTAAACAATTAGTGTTTTTTATTATATTTACAGAGTCCTGCAACCTTTACCAAAATTACTTTTAGCATGAAAAGAAACCCAAACCTACTAACAGTCACTCTTCATTCCTCCAGTCACCAACCCCTAGGCTAATCTACTAATCTATGGTTTTTGTCTTCAGATTTGTCTATTCCAGACCTTTTGTTTAAGTGAAATCTTATAAAATATCTTGTTACTTAGTAAGATAAGTACAAGATTCATCTATACTGCAACGTGTAGCAGTACTTCATTTATTTTTATTATAAAATAATACTCCGTTGCATATATGTTCATTATTTTGTCTATTCACCATTTAATGGAAAATGGAATGATTTCTACTAATTGGCTATTGTAAAATATGTTGTTATGAACATTCATGTACAGGTTTTGTGTGGATGTAGGACTTTATCTGTCTTGAGAATTACTTCACTTTTCACTGGTTAGCCTGCCTGTGCCACTGAACATGAGTTTAGTGCGGACAAGTTTAGAAGGCACCTGCATGCCAACTAGGAAAAGAGCCAGTGTATGACTGGAGGTGCCTGAGACAGGGAACATGCATACCAGGCTACAGTAGCACAGTGGTTATTTATATGTAGCATATTGTGCTGATTTTGTTGATCTTTGAATGAACCAAATTTTTTGGTTGATTTTCTCTGTTTTCTATAGTGTTCTTCATTAACTTCCATTCTAATTATGATTTTATTGCTTTGGTTATCTCATTTAGGTTAAGTTTGTTCTCTTTTTTCTCCTAGTTTCTTAAAGCAGAAAGTTAAGATAATGATTTGAAATATGAGATGCAAAAATATCACCTGCTTGGATTGAGAGTCTCAAAGACAGTTCAAAATTAAGAGGGACCTTTAGACCCCAAAATGCAGCAGACATTTACAGATATATATATAATGTTTCATAAAAAGAAACAAGAATGAATAAAATATGACTCACTGTACAGTGTCAAGAGCCCCAAGGGCAGAGTTGAAAGGCAGAAAAAAATTATTTCTTGGCCTTCAGACCTAATGGAAAAACTGTCAACATTTGCCTGACTGGATGTCAGAGTTTCTATGAATTTCTTTCTTCCTTTGTTCTTCTAATTTTCCCCTTTTGAACAAAAATACCTGTATATGCCTATCCCAATATTACATTGAGGACAGTGAGGCTGATTGCTTATCTGTTTAATTGCATAGACACCACATATCTGAAAAAGTTGTTCTTGAGGTACTGTACTTAAGGAACTATATTAGAGTTGCTTTAGTCATACATGGAACTGATTTACATGAGGAGGTTATGGACTTTGAACTGATGAAAGAATGGTATTAGACTTTTGGTGTAGCATAGAGCAGATAGAATTAATTTTGTATAGCAGAAAGACAGGACTCCTTGGAAAACAGGGATAAGACAATGACAGGCAAACTTTGGGATGGCCCCCAATGAATACTGCTTCCTGGTATTTTTGCTCTGATGAAATATTCTTCAATTGAATGGAGGTTTTACATATTATTTCACTTGCCTCCAGTGAAAAAATGTACTCTATCTCTATGCCTATGTCCTACATTTCTTTGAGGAAAGAAAGATTACCATAGTGTCTTTATTCCTATAGAGCTGACTTCATGGTAAGATCCTGTTGTCTTAATCCAACAGCCATTGAAGACCTGAGGTCTGGGAATATCCATTTAAATGTGCTTGGAAGCAATTCTCCTTCTGTAGGAGCCTGAGATTACTACAGACAATACTTTGATTGTAGTTTTGTGAAAGACCATAGGTAAAAATACACAATGGTATCATTCCTATGTTTCTGCCCTGCAGGAACCATGAGCTAAGAGAGGTCTATGCTTTTATTTGCTAAGTTTTGGGGTAATTGTTACACAATCACATATAATGAATATATCGTTTATGCTAACTCTTCAAAACCTCAGCTCTTCCTTCTGTAAATCCTTTCAAGAAAAAGGATGAGAACAAATGGTACCTTATGGCTTCCAGAAGTTATGTGTTTTAACTCTAATGCATTTCTTTTGCTATAATATAGAAAGCCAGCATATTCATTACCCATGATACTCATACTAAAGTGATATTTTATTTGTAAATACTAGAACAAGTTTAAAATGTGTTATCCGAGAATCTGCTCAGTGTTAACAAAGCTGTTCATCAGTTGTCCCAGAGGAGATATTAGAAAAGGATAAGATTCAATCTCAAATAAATTGCTTAGTATATATATATATATATATATATATATATATATGTATATACATATATATACACAGACACACACACACTATACACACACACACACACACACACATATATATATTCTCAAGATAATCATCGAACTCTCAACCTGAATTCATTATCATCTGAGAGACTAGATTTCATTGTTCTGTCTTGAAATTTTGATTATTATGTATTTCATTGTGAAGAACGTAGAAATGAATCAATCAATCATACCAATGATATTTTAAAAATCATTGTAGTCTTGGCTACAAACTAAAGAGCAAAATCAATTATGTTACTCCAAGTATGATAAGTTAATATAAAAGTTAAATTGACATTTTATAAGTTCAATTTGTTCCAATACAATCCTTATATTTTTAAGAATGTGGTAAAAAATAATAAAAATATACCATGACCTATTTGAATCTGAATTACTCATCCTTAGGTTTTTATAACTACAGTGCTAAATGGGAATATTAGCTATATGTATATTATTGTCTGTTTATTACTTTAGATTTTATCTAGGGGGTATAGCAACACAGTACAGTAGTTAAGAGCACAGAATTGAAAACCAGATGTCCCAGGTCTGGATTCTAGTTCTACTGTCTACTTGTAATGAAGACACTGTAGTATTCCTTCCAGACTTCCCTGAATCTAGACCCCTTTAACCATTTTTGTACATTGCATTCCCATCTGTGTGTTGTTATTTGCTTCAACCTGCTATACCAGGGATTATATTCAGAGGACTCCCATTTGCAACAGAAACCTTTTTTGACTACAGGTAGAGAGCAAGATACCTGAAAGATTACAACTGTCTGGGATATTGATAGCCAATGAGTAATTGGTGAAGGAGGGTGAAAGTGTTTAACTCATTTGCCTGGAGAACAAATATAAGAATTCATACTCCAGAGCTTCCCTCTGGGACAAGGCCACAGTTAGTGAGAAAGTATACCTCCCTTCGTTTCTTTACCATTCCCAAGCTGCTTCCTCCATTTCCTACTGGCTTCTCCTGGGAACACTTTCAAGATAAATCATTCACTCAATAATCTTCATTCCAGAGTCTGCTTCTGGGAAAATTGAGTAAAGACATCCAGTTTCTCATTTCTAAAATTGGAATTTAGTATCTAAGTCAAATGCTGTTGTGAAGGTTGAATGACTGCATACAAAACACATAAAAATAACTAGAATATATTATAAAATAAGTGTGTATTACCATATTAATTATATAATAGTAAAACAATACATGTTTCAATTAATACAACAAATAACTTTGTTTAATGCTTACAATGTAGTACACAAATACTATGCACCAAAAAACAAGAGATCAGTCATCCCATTTACTCTCAATTTATATAGAAACACAGACAATAAAGCCAATATTAAAAATGCTACCTAGTTAATATTATTGTAGTAGTACACACATACTGTTAATGTGTTTGTTTGTTTGTTTTTACAAAACAAAAGAAGCATCTTGGGCTCTAACCAGCCCAAGTAATCAAATAAGGGATTTGTGCAAAAAGCTAAGTAAAAATTATGTAATTTGAAAAGTAGAGAGATTGATGGAAACCTAAAATAGAGACAACAATATGTGCAACTGTTGAAAGATTTTGAAGAGTTTTACAAATTATTATTATTCAAGTTGAGTGCGGATTGTGCGTGTAGCAGGGTATAAATGTATGTTAAAATCTGGGGTGCTGGTGGCGTGTGTTACTGTTTTAAAGTATGTTTCTGTGTGTGTGTGGGTGCACATGTCTATCCTTATTTTGAGGTGTTTTGGGGGGAGAAGGTTTGGCATTGAGGCTGAAGAGAGAGGCAGAAAATGTATTAGCATTCTGTGATATTTTTGAGTTTGTTCTTCATCTAAAAGGCAATGTCAAGTCAAAGGAGAATTTTAGTAGGGGAATGGAATGGTAGAAACATAAGTGTGGCAACAATTGTGTTAAGAATGAGGGCAGGGATGGTAAATAGCTTTTCAACTCAAAAGCCAACTCTGATCAATTGGTAGTAACTTCCTGGAGCACTCATTGAGAAGAATTTTGAAATGTTGTCCAGCCTTAGTAAAAAAATGTTGTGATTGATTATCAATGTCTTCTATTTATTACCTATGTTTTAACCCTTTATTGAATCTGTCCCCTAAAGTTTATACCTGTTATAGAT
The DNA here is from genome assembly GCF_987537825.1 of Furipterus horrens. Classification (NCBI taxonomy): domain Eukaryota; kingdom Metazoa; phylum Chordata; class Mammalia; order Chiroptera; family Furipteridae; genus Furipterus; species Furipterus horrens. Next base: position 29,130,902 of record NW_028327182.1, on the reverse strand, counting down.
ATCAGATGCAGATAAACTAATAGTGTCATAAAAAAATACAGATAGAAAACTTTTTTTCTCTGAATGTTTACCTTGAAAACGCAATGGCATTTTTACCTGTCTCAGAAAGAATTATATGGGTTACTACAGACATCAGCACACAGATATATTAACATTATTAGTTTAATTATTTCAGCCAATTTTCTGAAGATTGTTTGGAAACAAAACTTTGGTAATCAATACCTCTTTTAGTATCAGCATAAAAAGAAAATTAAACACATAAATAAGAAGGAAACTTTAAGACTCTTTCAAGATTATGAGAGACTATTGTATTTGTAAATATATGGACTTTTCCAAAACTAACCCCCTTCTCCACTTCAGTTAGACTAAATGCCACTCCTGGTATAGGTTTTATGTATTGTTCTACTGATTTAGAATTAATTGATTGAATGTTGTAAAATATTTCAAAACCAAATTTAAATAATAAATACTTCCTGATAGTGCAAAGAATAAAGCACTTCGAGCCAGACAAACTTATTTTATAATCCTGACTTTGTTACTTTTTAACAACCAGTTCTCAGGCAAGTTTTCTTGGTGTGTGTCATCTCTAAACATAAAATACTAATTTAATAGTGTTTGTAGGACTCAAACTCAAGAATACATGTGCATATAAATAGTTCAATAACATCTGACAAGCTTTGAAATTACAGTTCTCTTGCCACATTACATTGTTTTAACAAAGCTTAATTTCAAAATCATCCCAGGCTAAGAAATGTTTAAGAACAAACAAAAATTTCATAAAATACACATTTACTTTTAGTCTTTTATATATTGAGGTGTTAGGTTTTAGGATTACTAATTCAAGAAGTTATGGTTTACATAATAATAAGGTAATAACAGAAAGAGATGTGTATGTGTACTTATTCCCTATAAAGCAAAGTACAACTTGAGTCAGATTTACAAGAGAATATCACAGAGTGAATATTATATTAAAAATTAGTAGTAAATCAATTTTTATAAAACTACTCTGAATTGCATTCAGAGCACATGACAATTAATATATAAATCTTGAGTTGAAACATGGCTTCAGATACCATGGTATTCCCCCAAATGCCCACATGGGACATCAGATATGAGAGTAAATAGATCTCTTCACTTTTTACTAGCTAATTATGACCCTTCCAAAGGACTCCCTCATTTAGAGTACCATTAATTGACAATTTTGTTTAATTCTATTAAATAAGGTAATGATAGAAATTGGACTAATGAATTTACATAAATTAAAGATTTCCATCATGCTGCATGTAACTTAGGAGAATTCTGAATGAAAGTGTGGTTGATTTGAGATATATCCAGTTTCTTTCTACTCCATCACATTCTGCATTAATATGATCCCAGGGGCTGGAGTTTTAAAACTTAGGAAGTACAGCAAAACTTGTCAAGAAAATGGCCTCTCTAGCAGTGGAAGACTTGGAAAAGTATTGTTCTAAAAACTACTATCCGCAATCTCCAGCATTATGTATACAGTAATTTTGACAGCAACAAACAAAATATGAAACCATTCCTATAATATGGACACTCCTGTATTGTAAAAATTTTTAATATTTTATAAAGTATTTCTATTAATTTTAAAGAATACCATCATATTCAATGGTTACCATGTAATACACCATTAGTGCATTATTTCTCAATTATATAAAAACCAAAATATTAGACCAATGAGCCATTTTGTAATTTCTTACTATATTTAGAATAAAATCTGTCTGTTTTGTAACCTCTAGCAATTTTATGCCACACATTATCATCTTCTTTTCATTTAGCAGAAGCATAGGGAAAGAAAATGTACTATCAAGTCATGGTTGAGTTTCTTTATGTTTCATTTCAGTTTTCTAGGCATTACTAGCAGCTTTTATTTCACAGTTGTTTCTTGTTTAAGTCTCACACAAGATGACAACAGCATGGGGCAAATCATTTCTGGCTTAATTTGAAATGCTTTATTCAGGGTATTTTAACAGCAGCAATTCTCATATGAGCAAGTAAAGATCACAAATGTCTGTATCTCCCCAGATAAACTACTAATAGAAAAACAACAGAATTTGTAAAGTGATAAAAGAATTTAGTATGTCTAAACCATGCCAGTAGAGTTTGAACATGGACAAAATCCATATATATAAAATTTGACATACTCTTCAAAGGAACAAGGTGAAAAATGAGGGAAAGAAAAATGCTTACAAATCAAACACTACATCTGAAATTCAATCTAAATTTATGCCATGCTGGTATCAAAAATTCTAACAATTATAAAGTCATTGCTCTGTGTGTGTGTGTGTGTGTGTGTGTGAATGTGTGTATGTATGGTTGATAAAGGGTTATTTTTAAAAAAGAAACAATAAATCATCTGGTTAACTAACCAAAATATGTACTGAAATAATTCCAACAAAATGGATTGATGGATACTTGAAAGCGGAAACTGGGATGCAGATCCTTGTATCCCTCTGCCTCAGCAAATGACCATACACCAGTTGGTTAAAAGAAAGAATGAGAAAATGGGATGGCCAATCCACTCACATTGAAACACAGTCCACCACTAAGATAAGCCCCATCTAATATTGCTTTATATGCTAGAAAAAGATTAAATCAGGAAGATTTAATTTTGCTAATATCATTTCAGATAATAATACACATCTCAGTTGTCATATTTGTAAGTGCAAATTTTCATTGATTCGTTTATTTCACTAGTTTTTGTATACTTTTGGAAACTATATTTATCAACATCTCGTTTAGAGTATTTTAATATCACAGGAAATGTATTTAGATCTCCTTACTATCTCAAACTACCATTGTTAATGAACTCTTTGCATAGTTAAGTCTAATGAGACTGCATGTGGGTTTTTCTATATCATCTCTATCTAAATTCTAGCCATCAAATTACATGATGAGACTATTTCCTCCCTAAATCTACATTCTATTCTTGTGTAATTTAAGCCTAAAATAATTTCCCTTTTTAAAAAGTCATTGATTTGTAATTATAATTCATATTGCTTGTTTAAAATAAAACCCCAACATTTTTCACATGAAGAAATCAGGTCAGGTCAGATTTTCTTTCATGCATATATAGTGATTGAAGTTTCTGAAAGGCATTATAAAAAACTGAACTTAAGTCAAGTGAAAATTGAAATTTTGGTTTGGAAGGGGATGACCCAAGGCATGTATAAGTGTTTTAAATTCACTTATTTATAAATGAGGGGCATTATTTTCATACTTCATATATTTTAAATTATTCTGAGACTGAGATTCATGAATTTGAAAAACCTTTATAATACTAAAAAGATATACATAAAAAGTGGTGGAAAAAACCATATGAAGTAATTCTATTACTTTTCACTAAATTTTATTATTTTTGCTTTTTGTTGTTGTTGCATTAAAAATGTTTCTCTTATGCATCACAACCACCACTACAACCCATACTACTTTATTTGCACATATACTGTGCATTCCTGCTAAACAAAGTTAGAACTGGATATTACCCATGTCAGTTTGGTAAATATATGAACAGATAAAAGTTTATATGAATTAGTTTTGATGTCACTGAATTTGCCATCATAATGATATAGGAGATATTTGCAGTCAAAGCCAGTAATTCCAAAAAATTAAATGAAGTATATGCATACCCTAGTATGTTTTAAGAACTATAATCTTTGGGGGGTAAATGCAAAAGAAGAAACAAGCTGTTTAGCCATATAATTGTGATTAAGTGGCACAGATAGATATGTTTAAAATGGGCAGTTTTATTTTGTTGTGCTGTGCTTTGTTTTATCTTTATGAAAATTGTCCTAAGTTAATATTCTTAAATATAAATATAATTACTGAAACTTATTGTAAAGAGATTTTTTAAAAGAAGAGTGTGTACCTCCCTCTACTACTTTTCTTCAGGACTAGTAACACATCTTACCTTAAGAGAGATCTAATCCGTAATGCTACTCTGATTCCTCTGACTTCTCTTTTGAACTTAACATTTATTTTCTCCCCAAGATTCGCAGATATTATTGTATTTTTTTTCTCTCCTTCTCTTACATATAACTTTCTTCTAGTACAAATTTACCTATTTTTATGAAGAGTTCTCAGCTTATTTGGCCAAATTCTGTAATCTATTAACACATTTTAATGCTTTTATATTAATTATTTATCTAATAGCTACATTGCTGAGTGCAATGTGTTTCTGAAATATATCTTTCTCATTAATAAATACCTTGTTGGGATTCAACATTAAATGAGTAAAGAAAATAAAAACCTAAGAGAAACAAGATCATTATGAAGTTAAAAAAAAAATAATGTGGGAAATTTCTCAATGAAATCACAATATATTATAATTCTGTTTTTCTTTGACGCCTGCTTCAAAAGTGTAACAAACTACATGTTTGGAAACCTTCTTACAATGAAAAGCTATTAACCCTGGTATAAGGCAAATGTTGGACAAAATAAACATCCTTTAAAGTTCATATCTAAACAAATTAGAAAGTAAGAAGAATCTACAGATATTTAAAGCAATGGCTGAACCCAGAGTGTTAACAAGCAACAGGAATATCATTTGTTGAAAGTAGAACACTTCTTCCAATGATTTAAATGATAAAGAAAGTAGAGCTTCTGGCCCACATCAGGGAAAAAGTGGAGTCTTAAAAACCAATCTAGGATGTTTGAAGGTCATATTTTTAAAGAAAAGGTAAATTTGGAGGGAAAATAAATCACACATTTTCAAGGAAAACCATGAAGCAAACTGACAAATGGCACTATACCAGTTTGTATAGATATATGTTTTTATTATACAACATATTATATACTTATTATAAATTTAAATATATATAATATATTATACATTTAATTTAATATAATTAAATTCATTGTGTATTTAATATCAATATGTATGCTATAGAAAAGTCACCTTGAGGGTTCAATATTGTAGTACTACCTTCACGAAGTTTTCATTTTTCCATTTGCATTTCTGTTGTGATCCAGTAAAAAATTTAACTTGTTTAAGTTATAATACCTGGTACATAGCAGACAGAAATAACTTTTTTTTTTTCCTCAATACAGCTCTACTCAATAGAGTCTATGTTATATTGTGACATAGGACTTTATGAGACACTGATAAATTGTAAAGGCAAGAAACAAGATAATTTGTCAATTATGACTGAATATTTACCACATTTGAGAATAACGTGACTTTTATTTTGCCAATAATTAAATCAAAATTACATATGCATACAAGTATTTGTTATTCAGAAGACTGTTCACACTGATTTGTAATTTCTCGGTACTAACAGATTAGTGAACATTTTAAACCAAGTATGACTAAGAGAAAATGTTCAATTTTTGTCATTTGTAAATGATCTGTCTTGTTCAGGTTGTGAATGAAAATTATTAAACTTTGTGTGTATCCAGGCTAAAAAGCACTTCTTCCATTGGATAGAAACACAGGCATCATTAATACCTACTTTATTCTGTGTTACTCCCTTCCCCAGCAACTTTCTCTGCTAATATGTTTTGAATGTGCTTATTAGACATATTAAATACTCACCATAAAATACATTATTTAAGACAGTAACATTTTAGTTTGTAACTTGTTTTAAAAAATAAAATAATAAAAGCTTATTATTTGTGTTTTCTTTCCTTTTTTTATCTACTAAAACTAAAACCTCATTATACTCCTGGTCATTTTTCACTGTTTACCAAACTAATTTACTCTCTGAGGCAGAAGGCAAGACACATGCAAAGTCTTTACTATGTTAAGGTCAGGTAATCAATTTCCTATCCCGGAAGACAAACCTAATATTACCAAGGATTATCACTAAACACGAGCAGCTGCTTTGTAAGACTGGAGCTTTTCCAGGGAATCCTGCAATAATGGAGTAGGTAGGAAACAGAATCCCATATATCTCTATCATTGAATACTTAAAAGCCTCATAGGTGTTTTTTAACTACAGATAAAATGAGGATTAATTTTGCTTTGATTCAAGTAATGGCTATTAAACATAAATGCATTTGAGGAGAAGCATAGAATAGTTATGGGGAAAATAATAGTCTCTGTTTTGAATATCATTTGAGATTTTATTCCTAATAAATTTAACCATAAGTTTTTAACATTTAAGAATATCAGATGTTTACCTGCTATAAACCATTTAATGCAAGCATTAACTTTCATACTTGCTACCTCTAAATATTAGCATAAAAAAGCTAACAGATTTTTATCCCATTCTTATTTAATAGAATTGATAACAGCACATGAATTATTTCCTTTTCATAAGTTTATACAATGTATTAACACTTTGTAAGGATTGATTTAATTGCATAAACAATTTCTAAATTTAATTAATGCCATTGATCAATTTTATTTCATGAGAACACACATATGCAAGTTTATTATTCTCTAATAGTTTTATCTTAAAATCTATCAATACAATGTAACTCATTAATATTTCAGATGGACTTCTGGCCAAGATGGAAGCCTACGTAGATGTGCTGCATCTTCCTTCACAATTAAGAAGGATTATATCTACCTCAAAAACTATTTTTAAAAAATCAGAAGTTCCAGAAAATTGAACTTAAGGGAAGTTCAACAAAGAAATAAAGAAGAAATACTCATCCATACAGGTAGGAGAGGCAGATTTGGGGTGAAGAGGAAGCAGCGTGGTGTACCAGCTGTGGTGACAGCACTGGCAGCACCCGGTGGCAATGCCAGTGGTACCAGGGCAGCAGTACTTGCACCAGCAGCAGTGATACTGGTGCTGGTGGCAGCACCATGGCTGGGGCCAGATGGTGGGAAACTCAGTCACACATTTCAAAAGTCAGGAAGGAAACGTGAGGAACTAACCCAGCCCTGGACCAGACTGGGAAGCTCATGGTTATGCTGTCCAGGGAAAACTAAGCCACATTGCATCTGACTGTGAAAATCAGTGGGGGTTGGGGCAGTGGAGGGAATTGCTGGACCCGCAACAGAATCTGTTTGTTTAGTGGAAAAGGGGAAAATGCTGAGCAGGTGGCATTGTTCCCTTTCAGACCCCTCCCCCACATACAGTGCCACAAGGTGGAAAAACAGGTCACCCCCTTATTGACAAATTCCTAAGGCTCCACCCCTTACAATGTAACAGGTGTGACAGCTCCACCTAAGACACAGAGGCAAACACATTAAGCTGTCAATTGAGGAGACAGAGAAGTATGACCCTAAAGAGGGAGCAGATCAAGATTCCAGTGAGCAATGAGAAAATAGCCAATCTAACAGATGTAGAGTTCAAAACATTGGTGATAAAGATTCTCAGACTTGACAGACAAGGTTAAATATGACAGGGAAGAAATAAAAGCTATACTAAGTGAAATGAAAAAAAATCCACATGAAACTAGTGGTGAAGGAAAGGAAACCGGGGTTCAAATCAATGATTTGGAACATAAGGAAGAAATAGAGAGTCAACCAGTACAGAAGGAGGAAACAAGAATTGAAAAAAAACAAGGAGAGGCTGAGGAACCTCTGGGACAACTTTAAACATGCCAACATTCAAATCATAGGGGTGCCAGAAGGAGAAGAGGAAGAGCAATAAATTGAAAATTTATGTGAAAAAATAACAAAGAAAATCTTTCCTAATTTAGCAAAGGAAATAGACGTACAAGTCCAGTAAGCACAGAGTCCCAAACAAGCTAGACCCAAGGAGGACCACACCAAGTCACATTATAAGTAAAATGCCAAAGATTAAAGATACAGAGAGAATCTTAAAAGTAATAAGAGAAAAGAAGAGAGTTACCTACAAAGGGGTGCCTATAAGACTGTCAGCTGATTTCTCAAAAGAGACTTTGCAGGCAAGAAGGGACTGACAAGAAGTATTTAAAATGATGAAAAGCAAGGACCTACAACCAAGATTACTCTAGCCAGCAAAACTATTATTTAGAATAGAAGGGCATATAAAATACCTCCCAGACAAAGTAAAGCTAAAGAAGTTCATTATTATCAAGCTATTCTTATATGAAATGTTAAAGGGACTTATTTAATAAAAAGAAGATCAAAACTATGAACACTAAAATGACAACAAACTCACAACTATCAACAACAGAATCTAAAAATTAAAAATAAACTAAGCAAATAATCAGAAGATGAACAGAAACATAGGCATGAGGATTATTTAGAGGAGTATCAGGTGGGAGGGTGAAGGTAGAGAAATGGGGAAAAGGTACAGGGATTAAGAAGCACAATTGGTAGACTCAAAGTAGGCAGGGAAATGTTAAGAATAGTACAGGAAAAGCTGAAGCCAAAGAACTTATATGTATGACACATGGACATGAACTAAGGGGCGGGGGGGAGATTGCTGGAGGGAAGCAAGTAAAGAGGTGGTGGGGAGCAAAAGGAAAAAAAATTAGGACAACAGTAATAGCATAATTAATAAAATATACTAAAAATAAAATAAAATTTCAAATACTCTTTAGTCTAATTATAGTCATGATACATGTAGGCAAATTATATAAGCCTTTGCCTAAATATAAACAAAGAAATCAGCAATCTTAATATTGAATTTATTTCTTTGCATGTTTAGCCATTTAGTTTGACATTTTAGCAACATTCAACCAAACTAACTGTACATTTCTTTTGAAATATTCTTTTTTCTTAAATTCCATCATATTACATGTTTCTTCTCAGTTTTCTTTCATAGCTATAACTCTTTAACCTCATGTGTCACTATCAAAATTCTTCAAGTCTATCTTAGACTCTCTTGTGTTATGTTCACTATATCTTTAGATGAATTAATTTCTTTACATGTCTTTAAAATCATCTGACGTCATTTTTTAGGTCATATTTTTATCTTTAAAAACTCACCCATATATTCAATTGTATTTCTGATAATCCCAGTTGTACATATATTTCTTAGCCACTGTAAAATTAATATATTCCAAACTGAATGCCTGATTCACTTCTCAGTCTGCCATTTTTCCACCCCTAGCCTTCCACCAATCTAGTGAAGTAATTTATTCTACTTGTGTTCTCCATTTCAGTAAATCTTATTTTATCTAACAGGTTGATTCTTCCTAAAAGTTAAGAATTATCTATGACATAATGTTATCTGTCCATTTTCTCCCTATTTGGATCTTTAAAATGTCACCAGATTGTGTACATCTAATAACTAAGGTACATATACATATATTTACTGTACTCTGTAATGTCCACCACTATTCTAGTATCAGTCACCATTATCTTGCACTACTTCAAGCTTCTAACATGTCCCTTATGTTCCATCTTTATATCCAAAGCTCACCTCCTATTTATTCTCCATAAAGTAGAGTTATTGTTTCAAAGCATAATACTTCAATGTTCCTACAATTCACACTATTCAATAATTTATCATAGTGATTAGGCTAATTCACCAAAACACAGATTTGTCCCCTGCTTCTGTGCCATTTCCCAATCATGCTGCCTTTATCAACCCTGTCTCTCTTGCTGTTGCTTTCTCCTTCATGTACCAGTTCTACTTAGTGGATTTTTTTTTTTCAGATTTTTGAACATAATGTAGTATTCATCACATCAAAGCAAACATTATTCCCTATCTCGGAATGCCCTGTCTTTTTTCATCAAGTGCCTATCTCCAATAGCATTTCATTTTTCAAATAGACCATATATGACTCTCAAATCTCTAATAGGTATTTATGTTATACTCACTTAAATTTACCTTTAGTTTATAGTTTATCTTCACATTGATTAATCTATTTAACTTCTACCTCTCTCTATATATATCTGTCATCTATCTATCATCTCTCTATTCATCCACCCATGTGGGTAGTAGCTATGATCTTTGTAGTCATTGGTTTAGATACTTCATTAAATTTAAGGATCATGACAGGTGATCGGACATTTGCCTTTGTTTGTTCTGTTTATCATGTTTTCCCTGAGTCTTTCAATGCTGCAGGATAATCAGTATATATTAAATATTTTTGTTAAGTGAATTAAAAATTGAATATGTTGATGAATGAACAAATGAATGAGCAAATTCATTCTATATATGTTTTTATGAATTGTCAAAATTCTTAATTTCCAATATATGTACACTTACTAATAATTACATTCATTAAGTTTTCAAAAATTGAGTGAGCAGCAAAAATTTAATGCATTCATCAACATATTTGATGTCGATATTATAGCAAAGAATATCATCAAAGATCAAAAGACAATAAAAATTACGTAGACAAGCATAACATTATCTCAAATAACAAACTTCTGGTTTCCCTTAAATTTGTGAACATTATAGTCTCATGTATTGCTAATACAAACTATAATATCTGGCAAGTTCTGGAAATTACTAATATCTAGAGAAAATAATTGAGAGTTTTCTAAATAAATTTGGAAGTGAAACTTTGAGCTTTCTTCTTCACATAACTATTGGGTACACATTTTGCAATATAACAGAATCAGAGAAAAATATACAAATGAATATTTCTGTACAATCATCTGGGGTTTTAAAATGTTTTAAAAACCTGTCATACTTTTGTAGTTAGCCAAAGTTATTGTCACTGAAAGTAGTAATGATCCTCCACTCTTACAGTAAAATTATATTTCTTATTAAAGTATAAGTTTGTACACATGTTAATAAATGCTTATTGATTTAATCATCATTGATAATAAATAAGTTCTAAGTACCCAATAACTTATTCAAAAATATTTTTAGAGTTCACTAAGCCAGCAGGAGACTCTGAAGATGTTTTACCTCTCTACTTGGAGAAGCCTCTTCTGCAAAAGTTGATACCAGAAAAGTATCTAATACACTTGATAATACATCATGAATGCAAATAGGACCACTCAGGTAATCTGTTTATGACATAGATCCCTTTAAAGTATAAAAAAAATTAACATTTAAAAATATGATTTATCACTATATTATCATGTTCTTATATAAAAGCTTCTATTCAAATTTAACAAAAATTTGATTAAAAGGTTAAGGGATTAGAAGTACTAATTAGTAATTACAAAATAGTCATAGGGTTGTAAAGCAAAGCAAAGGGAATACAATCAACACTGTAATTTTTTAATAACTATGTGAGGTACCAGGTGTGTATCTGAAATACCAGGGTCAAAATAAAGTATATGATTATCTGACCTCTATGCCATATGCTTGAAATTAATATAAAATAAGGTTAAATAAAAACTATAATTGAAAAATAAAATAAATTAATAAAATTTAAAAGTTAATTTAAGAAAACTACATAACCATGTTGCTGTCCCACTTGATAGGATAGGAACTAAGGAAATGATTGAAGGGCATTTTGCTTTTGTCCCTACAATCATAACAGATTGGGAGGTCCTAGTGACCAAAGGATGAATGCTCTTCTGAGAGTAGTCACATTTCTGATAAAATAGAAACTAAGACTGCCATGTGGACATTTAGAGTCTTCATCCACTAAGCATACAGCAGTGTTAACTCTTCTTAGAAAAAAATAGCTCATTGCTTCACAATAGGAACAACAATGATTTTTGTTTCTAATTAATATGATTCATTATGGTGTTTGTAAAATTCTTCCTGCCCAATAATCCCAATATAATGTAACTCAATGAAGATAAGATTCCCAGACTCAAATGATGCTGGAGGGAAGATTTGGATTGATAGGCCAGGCAAAAAGTTTGTACAGCTGAAGTTAAAGGGAACAGGAAGGAGGAAGAAAATGATTACAATATCAAGCTTTATTACCAAATATAAATGAATATAGCACTATGCCTTATGCTAATAAATTATTTAATTTTATCAATCCCCTCCATGAAATGAAAAATCCTGAAAAGAATGTTTTAGGTTTTAAGTAGGAGTATGATCAAATTAACATCACCTATGATTATATAATAGAGGGGGAGAAACTGTACTAGAAATACATTTTACCTGAACAAATAAAAGGAGGAGATGCTGGGGGTAAAAAAGGCTGAGGGTGTGAGATATCATTCACCTGCCTATTCAGATGCACTCCCCACCCTGCTACCTACTGCTCAGTGCTCCAGGATGTTGGCCTGTTTAGTGTATTTAATTTGATTCCATTGCTTTCTTGCTTCTAAATGGTTTAAGCCAATATGTAAAAGGAGAAGTCAAACAGGAGCTCAGCAGGAGGGAGGACTGGGAGTTTGTATTACTACTTTTTTCAGTTTCCTTTCTTTGGGTTCACATTGTTCCAGCATAACCCTTTGACTGAAGGCTATAGTTGCTGTCAGATAACTTTTCTCAGCTTTCACTCTTTCTAGGTTTCATCAGCCACACTCTCTTGCCCTTTCAGGCCTCATCATGGCACTAGCTCTTCCTCCATTCTGCATCTCCCCGCCCTGTTCTTGTCCCCTGTGTTTTCCCTGTATTTGTATGTAAACTTTGTGCACTCTGTGTGTTTGTCTAATGCACTAATCTTGCTGGGTTAAGTTGGTTTCTTTATAAAATGATAAAATTGGTTACTGTGATCTCTATATTGAAAAAAAGTATAGTCATTCAACACTGTTTAGTCTATTTTTGTGGCAGCAGTTAATTAACGGGTGAACAATCTGTAGGACCTCAGTTTAGATCAAGTAAGTATTTTTGAAAATCATACAATTCTATTACATCCTTCTGTAAAAATTCAAAGTGTGACAAATGTGTATGTGAGTTTTATCTTATAATACACTAATCAATACTAAAAAGATATAGTTTATTCAAATAATCAAATTTGTTTTGTATTTATTATGATGCTGCTGAATTTAAACTGAATTTTATTATAAGTTGCATGCAGGAACTTTTCATTATTTGTCAGTATTTAAACCATAAAAATTATAGTTATTTATTGTATCTGTGCTTTCCACCTTACACTATATTAATATATCAGACCTTATTGCTTGTATCATTTTATCAGATTATTAAAGGGAATAATTAAGGAAGATAAAACAAAATAGAAGTAGGTGTAATTTGTAGGATCAACAAACATTATTTTTAAAATAAAAAATATTCTTTACAAGTTCAACATTTAATTTAATATAATTATTAATATGTACTCATTATAGCATTTTATATATCTATGAACATTCTAATACATATAAAGTATAACATTTTAACATAATAGTTGTAATTTCTTATAAATATGTTACTATTTATATTTATAGACATATATTTTGACATGGGTTTTTGTTTGTTTTTTGTGCCAAATTTCATGACACCTTCAGTATGTACGAATAGATTTTGCAGGTTAGAAATGCCAAGGTAGTCTAAAAATCCACCTGTTTCCTCTGAGAAGTACATGGGAGAAACAATCTACTCAAGATCTTATTAGCTGAAACTATCACAAACTTATAAATACCAATTTTTCACTTTTTTCTCTTTTTCCCCCCATGAGTAGGGTATGAAATGGGCTGATCTCACATGAGAAATAGAAAAATCTGGACTGATATAAAGTAAACTGGTGAAATATAAATTATTTTATTATTAGATAGGGATAAAAAGTATACATAAAAACATTTTATTATTTTATTTTAAAATAACTTTTTATTAGTATATATCATGTATTTCTTTATCACCTCAAAGACATTTACTTAAAAACAAATTCTGGGAATACAATATGCAACTTTGAAAACTAATTTTCAGAACAACAGCCTAGCAAAATTCCTCCTTAGAAATATCTCTGAATAAAAGCAAATTGATGGATATATACTTTTCATGTCATTCAAAATCAAATGAATTTGTCACCAAATACTGAAGGAACTTGGAAGTAGTCATTTCTTTTCTGTTTTTATTCTACCTAGATAAGTTTCTTTCTCTTTCCTGTCAGTGTCTTAGCAAATTATAGAACTGGCTCTCCTCTTTTTCCAGTATACACATTATGTGAAAGAGAGGTTATGAAACATTTTTTTTTTCACCCATTTCATTCAACTTTGAATTTATGCCAAATGGTTCCTTTTATTTATTTATTTTTTAACCTGTATGCTTGCTGGTTTAACAATGAACCATTGAAATTTCATCAGTATCTGTCACCCAGTAGACCATCAACACACTTAAATAAATGACATAGTTATGCATAAAACTAATTGTCATATCTCATATTACAAATTTACTTTCATTTCTATCAAAAATATTGAAGTCCTAACCTCAACACTCTGATATTATACAAACATATATTAAGCTCTCAGAAATTTTTATTATATACCAGAAGATCACTTTAAACAATTTTGTTTTCCCACTGTAGTTATTTTGAATTCCATTTTTTGAAAAATTTACCTGTTCTATCTTCCAGATGAGGAAAACTCTTAAAAACAAAAATTATGTTATGTTTTAAATATATAATATAAATCTGCAACTTATTTATTTTGAGATTTAGCTTTATTTTAAAATAACACTAGCAAGATATTATATCAAGAAAATTCTTATATGTGATTATTACTAATATTTTTTGTAAATATGGAATACAACAGTAAGTTATTGATTTCAAACCCCCTTTTTATGGCACATGTGACTCATAGAGTTTGAATCTAATTTTGAAGTCAATAGAAAATATTTAGAGATTGAATATAGACAAATGAACAAAAACATGTAGGTGCATTAGCAAATACGGCCTTTTATTCTTTAAGGCTGAACTATGAGAATAAATATAATGGGCAAATTGATATTGGCTTTTTATTAGACTTAAACTTCAAAATGACAAATTTATAGACTTAGAAGTAGAAATCTCAAAGGAAAAGACTGCATTATGAGCAATATATGCACATTTTTGTAGCATTTGTTTTAATAAGCATGTTGCACATTCATAGAAAACAATGAAGTCCTAAAATAGACCTTTAACACGTGTACAAGTGAGCAAAAAAAGCATTCAGTTTTTATGCTAATTGCAAAGCACAACAGCATATCTGAAGAGCAGAGTTACAAATTCTCCATTTCTTAAATGCTTTTATCAGTTGCTTTAAAAAACAAAAACAAAAACCTCCTTATCCTATCACAGTCACCTGTATGACCTGATAACCACAACTCTGCCTCAGGCACTTTGTGGTGTCAGAGGCTACCATCTGGATGGTGGGTGTGTAAAGTAAATGAGTTCTAACAGAGCCAATTGCATGTGTTTCCTCCAGAGGGAAGGACCCCTAACTGCAAAGATCCTTAGTACAGCACTGCCTTTTGCAGAAGGAGAATCTGCCCTACCTATTTGCTATATACACACTTACCACCAGCTGTTTGATGCACTCTTGGCTCCCCAGCTGAGACGATTAGGCAACAGGATTTGGCATTCTGTATAAATATGAGATAAGACTCTGGAACTGTTTCTAAATTGCAGAGCATGGGGTCAAAAATGAGGCTTTGCTCCTGAATAAACACCTTTTAATCTTACAGGCAGTGATGGAGGAATGAAAAGGCAGATGCTAAGAGGATACTGTAGGAAGATATGGAATCCTGGCCATTATCAAGATATTTGTAAATTAAACTAATCACATCCTGTAAAACAGGAAAGGAGAGAAAATGTTAAATGTTAGGGTAGAGATATTTTGCTCTGTGTTATGTTTTTCCTGTATACTGAATCTGTCTAAACATTATCCATTTTAAGCACATTTCACTTTGGGTTCTATCATCTACTAGGCTGTTGAGTCTGAAGTCCTGTAAAGGAAATAAAAAGAAAAAAAAATAGTGTGAAGGACAGGAATTTTGGAAATGATACAGAGGTACAGGTGTGTTCTTTAGCAGAGTTTATAGTTTAAAAAATAAATTAAACAAAAAAAAGTTTAGTGATATTTTAGCTTCAATTATTCTATCCAGTGAACACTCATTCTCACCTTTATAATTTGTTTTCTACATAAAATGTCTGAAAATATATACCTCAATATACTAATTATCATGTTCATATGTACTGAAACTATTTTTTTCATTTTGCTTAAGTTTTTCTATGTGCTATTTTTAAATGAAAAAACAAAATAAAATATAGGATTTTTTTTCTCATACTAAATAAAAACTGTGATTGAAACAATTTTAAGTGAGTTTATATGCTTATGTCTAAGGGAAAAAAATTATATGTGGAAATGATTCCAAAAGCTATATTTCTACTCTAGTGTTTAGTTCAAATTCTAGATTGATATCAATATTCTTTACTTGATGCTTCAATAAGACAAACAACTTAAAACTGAAAAATTCAGAACAGAAATATTGATTCTACCATCCCTTATGTCGCATGCCAACTAGTCCCTTAATTTTAAAAAGACAATATTAGCATCCAATTATTCAAAGAATTTTAGCACCAATTTTTCAAGCTTAATATTATTGTGTTTCCCTTGATACCTCTCTTCTTTGACTGCAGTCTTCAAAGCTGATTACATTAAAAAAAAACAGTTACATTAACTCCAAACATATATGGACTTTGCCCATATTCTTATGTAAGTTTTACTAACATCTTAATAAAGGCCATTGGCAACTATCACTGGAATTTCTATAATAAAGAAGAAAATAAGAAAAAAGAAGGAAGGAAAGAAGAAAGAAAAGATTGAAACTCCTTCTTCTAGCTAATGAAAGCCTTATGTGGCCTGGTCCCAGTTACATGCATCATCACTGTTCATCTTACCTACATGTTAAACCCACACTACAGTTTTAGTTTTTCAAACATGATAAGCTCTTAGTGACTTAAAGTTTTTGAAATAGATATTCTAATTTCCTGGAATATTCTTCCTTCTCTTTCTCTATACTTTATTCCTTATATTTTGAGTTTGTTCTTAAATGTCACCCTTTTGTTTAATCAATTAAGAATAAAAAGAGTCACTATCACATCTCTTATTTAAGTTCCCAAAACAGCACATAGCACTAGTACACCTGTGGCACACACTCACACACACAGAGTTTGTGTCTTTCTATTAGTATAGAAACTTTAAGATCCAAGACCTTAATTGCATTGAGTACCACTGAATTTTAGTCATTCAGACAGTGACTGGCAAATAAATTTCATTCAATAAATATTTGTTGGAAAAGTGAATGAGTGAAAAAGATTAGAAATTAATTATTTTAGAATTCTGGACAAGATGGCGGTATAGGTAGACACTCTTCACCTTCTTGCATGACCATAAGAAGGATTACATCTACCTAAAGACTAAAAACAACCAGAACTACCAGAAAATTGAACTGCATGGAAGTTCAACAAATAAAGACATAAAGAAGTAATACTCACCCAGACAGGTAGGAAAGGCAGTGACAGGAAGTTGGGGTGGAGAGGATCTGGTATAGCAGTGATGAAGTGGAAAAGGCATTGGATGCAACCAGCTGGTGGGATGAGGGGTCACACCTAATAAAAGCCAGGAGGGATACCTGGGGAGCGATTTCAGTCCCAGGCCAGACTGTGCAGCTCACAGTGCCGGCTCCAGGAAAATAAAGCCTCATTGTTGCTAGCTATGAAAACCAGCTGGGGTTGGGGCAATGGAGAAACTGCAGATCTCTCAGAAGAGTCTATTTAGAGGCCCCCTGGTCCTAGAACATATGCACACCCACCCACTCTGGGAACCATCACCAGGGCAACAGCTAGTGGGGCACAAGTCATGTACAGGAAGTGGGTGAAGTGACTGGAAAAGGGGCCAGTATCAAGCAAGCAGCACTGTTCTCTCTCTGACCCCTCTCCCACATATAGTGCCACAAGGCTGTGAAACCCATTGCCCAGCACTGACGAACACCTAATGCTCTGCCCCTTACAAATTAACAGGTACAACAGCTCCACCTAAGACACAGAGGCAAACACAGGAGGCTGTCAAGTCAAGGAGACAGAGGAGTATGGTTCAAAAGAGAGAGCAGACCAAGGCTCCAGAAGGAGAACTAAGTGAGAAGGATATAGCTAACCTAACAGATGTGGAGTTCAAAAACACTGGTGATAGCAATGCTCACAGAAATGACTGAGTATGGCAAACACATAAGAGAAGTAGCGAAGTCTACACTAAGTGAAATGAAGAAAAATCCACATGAAATGAATAGTGAAGGGAAGGAAGCCAGGGTTCAAATGAACAACTTGGAACATGAGGAGGAAATAAAGTCAACCAGTACAGAATGAAAAAAATTACAATTGAAAAACAAACAAACAAAAGAGGAGAGGCTTAGGGACCTCTGAGACAACTTTAAATGTATCAACATCCAAATCATAAGGGTGCCAGAAGGAGAAGAGGAAGAGCAATAAATTGAAACCTTATGTGAAAAAAAAAAAAAAAATGAAGGCAAAATTCCTAATTTGGTGAAGGAAAAAGACATAAAAGTCTAGGAAGCACAGAGAGTTCCAAATGAAATGGATGCAAAGAGGCCCACTCCAAGACACATCATAATTAAAATACCAAAAGTTAAAGACAAAGAGAGAATCTTAAAAGCAGAAGAAGAAAAGAAGAGAGTTACCTACAAAGCAGTTTCCACAAGACTATCAGCTGATTTCAGAAAAGGAACATTGTAGACAAGAAGGGACTGGCAAGCAGTATTCAAAGTAATGAAAAGCAAGGACCTACAACCAAGATTATTCTATCCAGCAAAGCTATCATTTGGAATGGAAGGGCAGGTAAAGTGCTTCCCAGACAAGGTAAAGCTAAAAGAGTTCATCATCACCAAGCAATTAATATATATAATGTTAAAGGGACACATTTAAGGAAAAGAATAAGATCAAAACTATGAACAGTAAAATGACAACAAACTTACAACTATCGACAAATGGATATAAAAAACAAAAATTAACTAAACAAACAACTAGACCAGGACAGAACAATAGATATGGAAATCATATGGAGGGTTCTCAGTGGGGAGGGGGAGGAGTAGTATGAGGGAAAGGTGCAGGCATTAAGAAACATCACTTGTAGGTACAAAATAAACAGGGGGACATTAAGAACAGTAAAGTAAATGGAGAAGCCAAAGAACTTACATGCATGATCCATGGACATGAACAAAGCAGGGAGGGGTTGCTGGAGGGAAGAGGGGTAGCAGGTAAAGGGGTGCAAAGGGGAAAAAATTGGGACAACTGTAATAGCATAATCAATAAAGTATACTTAAACAGGAAATTAATTATTCTAATACCTTAAAATGTTATCATTTTGATAACCAGACTAATGTCATTATGTTTATTTCAAATTTTGAGTCAAGTCAGTCAGTCATATCTGGAACAAATGTTTTTCATTGGGAAACTGGAAAAATTTACTCATTTTAACAAAATATCATACAACTTTTAGTATTGATGGGTTATTATTAAAAATATTACATTCATGTAATTAAGGTAACCAAATTGTATGCTCATATAGTGCATACAAATATCTTCATATTTGTTTGAATATTTGTATATTAGTATCTTAAAACCATAGTAAATTTTAAAATTCCAATTGCTTGAATATTTTACTTAGCTAACATTCAGTGAATGTTCTTATATATTCCATTCCATTCCTCTAGTGCATATCTTGCATTTATCAGAGTTCTATGCTTTCTTCTAAATAGATTTACTGGGCTGGAAACAAGCATAACATAGAGAATAACATGTAGCTATTGCAAAATAAAATGAAGTGCGGTAACTTCAAGAAGAATATGTAGACTTAAGTAGTGATTCAGAAGTGCTGGTGAGGATGTGGAGAAAAGGAACCCCTGCTGCACTGTTGGTGGGAATGCAGACTGCTGCAGCCACTGTGGACAGTAGTATAGAGGTACTTCAGAAAATTAAAAATGGAGCTGCCTTTTGATCCAGTGATCCTACTTGTAGGGATATATTCAAAAAATCCCAAAACACTAATCAGAAAGAATATCTGCCACAATCTGGAACAACCCAAGTGCCCATCAGTAGATGAGAAGATAAAAGGCTGTGGTACATTTACACAATGGAATCCTATTTGGCCATTAAAAAAAAGGAACTTTTACCTTTGTGACAGCATGGATGTACCTGGAGAGTATTAGGCTAAGTAAGCCAGTCGGAGAAAGATTATTACCATATGATTTCACTTACATGTGAAATCTAACTAACAAAATAAACTGATGAACAATCTAGAACCAGAGCCATGGATACATGGAACAGACTGCCAGCTGTCAGAAGGGAGGAGGGAGAAGGGTACTGAATGAAAGAAGGGGAAAGGATTAGCCAAAGAACATATATATATATATTACTCATGGACACAGACAACAGCATGGTGATGGTCAAGGGGAAGGATCATGAGGCCTGGATGGAAGTGGGAAAAGCAAGGGTAAATAGGGACATCTGTGTTAATAATGTAATATAAATAAATAAATACACAGAAGTGCAAAAGTCTAACAAATATCAGAATAACCTTGTACACCACAATCAGGGATTGATCAAGATATTTTCTTCCAGAAACTATTTTGTAAATGGTAGATTTTATTTTATATGATTAACTGTGCTTATTATCTAAATAATGGTTAACACACTAAATTTTGTTTCCCTAATCTCTATACTTCTCTCAGGGCAAGGTTAATAATTTGTGTTTCCTTATATAAAGAAGATGGGCATTGATAAATTATTGTTATAAAGTGCTCTCAATCTTTAGTGATAAAAATACATTAGTTCTAAAGATTATCAGCAACTCAAGAGCAATTAAGTGGAATGTTCTGATTGTTTTTTAATGAAGCATTTCTGGCTATTAGCACAAGAAAATGATTTCTTAAGACATGGTGACAGTACAAAAAGATCAGTCCCTTAATGCTGTGAGAAAGCAACAGTGTGCATATTTTTAAAAAATGACATTAATACTTTTAGTCATTTTGATCTATCTTCATAGACCTTCATAGCTACACTATCTAAAAGTGTTATTGTCCAGTTATTATAAAAGATACATTTTATTGGTGTGAATTGCTCAAAAAGTAAGCTAGATGGTGCTAAAGAACACACTTCTATTTATTATGTGATTATATTTACAATATAATGGTTGTCGGTGAGAATGAACGAAACAGTTGAGAACCATTACATCAACTTGCACTTTGGTAGTGCACTTTGAATTAAACACAAAACTTTACAAAGAACTCAGACTCAAAAATGGGGTGATGTTAAAAAGTGAAATATATTCATAAGCTTGTATTAAAGTGTAACATACCACAATCACAAAATAACCGTTCCTATATTATAGCAAGAGTATGTCAAATTTCTATAACAAAAATGTTACAGTTCTTTTAACAAACCTGTGTTAAAGGGACATTTTTATTCTTTGGGGAAACATTCTTCTTATACATAATTAAAAAATGGAATTGTAGGTTTAAATTGATAAACTACTGCAGAGGCATGCCAGATGTTTACTTAGACATTATCTATAACATAATATCTATCATCTTAATATTGCTATTAACCCAACCTATACTTCTTTCTAAATGAAAAAAAAAATATTTTTTCATAAAAAATAAGTCATTTTTTTCTCAAATTAAAAGAGTCTTTTTGTCAGCCTCCCTGAGACTGTCTGAGAAGCACCACTTGCTGATTTGAATGGTTTGATGATTTGCTGACAAGGGTTCTAAAGGGCAGCTGGCTTCTTGGTCTTCAACTTTAGCTTTTTGGGGCTCAGAGTCTTTATGCCCAAAAAACAACCATGAGATAACACAATTTTTTATTTTAGCCACCTTTATAGGTACATAGTAATATCGCACTTTGGTTTTAATTTTCATTTCTGTAATGGCTAATGATGCTAAATGTATCTTCATTGGACATTGCTTTTTATATTGAGACACTAACATGGTGCCTTACAGATTGTACATGTTGCATACATATCTATGAAAATAAATAACAAATCTTTTAGTTTATGAGTAAGGTTATTATTTTATACTCAAAAGCTCATCCGTGGTTATGTTTTATACAAATGTAAAGATGTCCTTGATTCATAAAAAAACAAAATCTTTTAAAAGTAACAGTTGGTCTTCAGCATCAGGAATTATAAGATTATGGGCCATTTTTCAAATTAGTGATAAGTTTTTATTGTTTTTTGCAAGGACATAGGTTGGAAAATGGAGAAAATAAAATGAGCATTGCTAAGAGAGTCACTTAAAATAGAATTAGGAGGCTATTAAGGAAGTGTGGCCCCTGCAGTCTCTGTAAATCTTGTGCCTCTCCCAGAGCTGCTATTAAACTCAGCCCCAAACATCCTGGAGTCATAAACATCCTGGAAAAACAACTGCTACATGGACACCCATAGACTTTACTTTCATCCTTGTAATCTTTGCCTCCCTTATTTGCGTATTGGAATTAACTGATCACTGTTAACCTAGCCAGCAATCCTCCATTTGCATGAAAGAATTACCTTTTGTGGTTTTGGCCTTTATAAACCTTACCTTTCTTTGTTCTTTGCAAATCACACTTTGAGTTACTACCGAAATCTACATATCTCAGATTGCAATCATTTGCTCAAATATTTTTGCTTTATTATAACTTAAATCTTTGTTGCTGTTGTTGTTAACAGTTGATAGTGTATGCCATATTTTCAAAGGGAGTAGTGGCTCAGTTTTAGAGGGAGTGACTGATACAGGGAATTGAGGAAATAAATATTTCTCTAAGAATAGACCAAATTTTGCCATAGCAAGTATGAACTTTATTCTCTCATGATTTGTTGGTGAAAGATATTTAAAATTAAATTACAATTCTGGTTACTTAGGATTATTCTTGTTTAAAAATTGTGTAGACCGTTTTGACAACAGGTACACAGCAATAGAGTACAACAATTAAAAATCAAAAGCAAAAGAACAAATTCAAAGACAAGCAGGTTTTGGGCTTTATTGAAATTCTCACATAATAAAAATAATCTCCTATGTTACATGTAGTATGGTTATTAAATCTCTCCACCTTCAAATATCCCACCTGAAGCTGTCTTTATGTTTATTTTGCTTTTGTTTTGTCAATATATTTATAGGAAGTTTTCAGAAATAAAAACTTGTGGCTACTTTCTCTAGTATCCTTCTCAATCCTCTACATGAAGGAAAAGATGAATAAACTGATAGCATTTCTTATTCTGCTTGAAGGTAACCAAAGCTTTTTGCAGAAGCCAAAATGTGAATGAAACACACACATACACATATAAAGTGAATTGTAAAGTATAAGAAATTGAGAGCAGATGGATCAGTTCTGCCAGTAAGACCATAACAAAATCATCTTCTCAGATTCGAGGCTGTTGTTTGTTCATTCAAAGCATGCATCACAGACCATCCCAGAAGTTTAAAATCAAATATACAGATTAAGCTGGGTGAAATGTTAATCATGTAAAGCAAAATTCAAAGATTTAAGTTTCACACAGCAGTATGCACCATATGCATGTTAAATATTGAAATATAAAATCCATCTAGCTAATTGAAAAATAGATATTGAATACATTTTACATTAAGGAACATATAATTAGAGTGATGCCCCCAAATGCTTGATTTACTTAATGAGAAGCTGTTTAGCAAGATGATCTCTTACAATGGAGTGAATATTATTAGAGATCATTTCCATATTATAATTGTCCTTTAATATCTTCCACCTATGAAGACATCTTTAGGAAAAACTAACAACAGTGACAGAATTGATCTGCATTAATCTTTCAAAATTTTAAGAACATTATTCTTAATTCTGACAAAAACTACAATCCTTGTATAAAGTTTTAATAGTGTAATTCCTTCTAAGACACTGAATGCTAGAACTAGTAACATAATCATGTCCTAAACTGCCATCAAACAGATCCAAGTACACTTAAGCAATGAAAATGTAGTTTGGTAATGGCAATTATAAATCAGAAAGCTATAGACCATATTCATTATTTGCTATTTAGTTTAACACCAAGTAGTGAAAAGAGAAATGATATAGCTCCTTACACATTGTTTAAATAAGCTGAGAATAGTAAGGGTGCTTCATGTAACAGAAAGGTTAATTCAGGGTTCTCCCTCCACTATTAGGGTATTTTATTATTTTCACACGAAAGATATTAAATGTTCAGTTGACCACTAGAATTATAAACACACAATGTATCACTCATAAAATAAGCAATCTAGTTTGCACACTTACCTTCTTGAAACAATTATCTTAAATATATAGTTTTAGAAATCTCCTGAAAACTCACATAGTAATCAGAATTTTTACACTGACACAAGATTCCTGTCCCCTTGTGTACACATCCTGTATATTTCCCTCCCGTTGAGTGTAGCTGGGACCTGTGACTGAATAGTAGACATTTTGTTTTGTCCAAAATGTCCACAGAGAATTTTGCCCACACTGACTCATATCCCTCACCCCACCTGCCATTACAAGCAAGGCTACTGAGTAAGAATGGTTATTATTAACAATAGAGCCACAATGCAATAACTGAAACAATAAATCATGATAGAATTTTTTGTATATTGATCCTGTAAATCCAAAGTATAAATGAACTATGTGTTCCCAAGGATGTTTTATAAGTATGAATTCATCGGACAGGACTATCAGGGCAGCTGTGCTCTGAGAAATCACCCAGAGACCACTGTGGAATCAAATAACTGGTTTATTGAGGAGTCAAAGGAAGGCGAAAGAGGGTTAAGGAGAGAAGCAACTCCTGGACCAACTCAATGGCCCATAGGAACAAGGGGAATGGGGAGCAAGGGAACAGGGAATGGGGAATGGGGAACAGGGATTCTCAGTCCTCCTTGTGGGCCCATAGGAGTCCCACCCACAGTTCTGCAGTCACCTTTTTTATACTTGTTAACCACACATTTTGGTGAGGGTGAGTTTGCTTATCAACATATTTAGTAGGTAATTTACATCTCAGTGCTTCCCTTCTACACCAGGTTAGTTAACATATTGGTCTAGGTCCATTACCATTTCCCCTGGGAGCAGGTTCAGTCCACCAACATATCTTTTGGGAACTGCTAAATCCATCAGCATATCCTTTGGGAATGGCTAAATCCAAGGCCAGGTTCATCAGCATGTACCAAAAATCCAGGTGTGCATTCTAGCTGCCTCCATGTTCTGTCAAGGACCAAATACCACAAACCATTAGACATGGACTAAATATGCTCATGGAGATGTTAGGACCACATTCCAAGGACCTTTGGCATGGACCACATGTCTCTATAGACATTTTGAAGAGGACCAAATGTCTTGCAAGATCTATAAATAAGGTAAATGGATTTTGCAGATATACTTAAGATCTCTCGTCAGTTGATGTTGAGTTAAGCAATAGAGAGATTATCCCTGGTTGTGATTGTGGGGCAATCAAACAAGCCCTGGAAAAGAGGCACTAGATGTAAAAGACAAGAAGCAGCAGTAGATACCCCTTTTGACCTCGAAATAGAAAAGTGCCATGTTTTGGAAAGGGCCATGTGGCAGGATAATTGGTGATCTCCAGAGGCTGAGGCCTCAGTTCCACTTCAAAGAATTTACAAGAACCCTGAGCCTCAGGCAGACTGCAGCCATTGACGCCACCTGGCCTGAACCTTGTGAAGACCCTGAGCCAGGAACCCGTATAGCGATACCTAAGTCTGCCCCACAGAATCCAGATTTTGTTCTAAGCCACAAAAACTTATGTTGTTTTATTACATAACAAAGATAACCACTCTTTATTTAAAAACAAAAAGACATTAATAGACCAGATTATTCATTACTGAAGGACTTCAATTGGACATTCTAGGAATAGATCAAAATTGATGAAAATATAAAAACTCTAGGACATTTTGAGAACTCTGAATAAAATGTAAAGAGAGATTTGAAAGTAACTTTTTTCTAAACTTTAAATTGCATTCACATTGATACTCTTGCATAGAATATGAATCAGAAATCTGAACATGAGCAAACAGGATTTTTCAGTTTGGTGGTCAGTATACATTTACTCTAAATTTCTTCTACAGTATGTGAAAATCCTTAAATATAAACCCAAATTTTATCTTTTGAGTAGATACACAAAGCATGAAATGCACAGAAGCAAATTCTACTCTTAGAAACAAACAAAAAAACAAACCAGAAAACATTCAGCTAATCCTGTATTTGTAAATCACCTTTAACTAAACATATATATTTGACTAAGGGTAAAAAGGAACCTCAAAAGCCAGTAGAAAGAAACTTGCAATATAAAACTGTAAACTAATGCTTGGTGAAGTGGTACTTAGCTAATCAGTTGAACAGTTACTCTTTTTTTTAAGTTTCACTTTCCACTTCTTATCTTTTCTACTTATCTCATAGATTTATATATTCATCCTCACTGAAGAAACATTGCCAGATAGTATTTGATTTTATGTGATTAAAATAACATAATAATATTCTAATTTGTTATTTAAAAAACAAAACAATTTTGTGTAGGTGATGGTTACTCTGTATGCTCAGATCTGAATTTGAGCCTTTTTATAGTGGCTAGAAGTGAAAACCAAAAGTAAAAGAGAAATTTTTACATAAAAACAAATTTTACTTATAAACTGCTTCCTTACTGCATTTACTTCACTGCCAGTAAAATATATATAAACTGAGGAGGTAAAAATCAAAAACAAACTGAAGACAAGACAAGACGCAGTACAGTTAGCAAAAACAGTCAGGAAATGGAGGAAGTTCTGCCTTTGAGGGAAAAGAAGCAGGCTCCTGATAGCATGCCCAGGACAGACAACCACTAGGGCAGCTGCTGAAGGGGGCAGCCTCACTGGGCGGAGGAGTCAGTCCAACATGATTGCATCAGAATGAACATAAACCGTTTCCTTCCCTTCTTAAAACAGATGAAAGTTTCTCTCTTTTCTTACAAGTCCAAGAAAACTTTCATGAAGAGAAAGTCATCTGGCCCTGGACAAACTGCAACTTCATGAAGCGCTTTCTTTTCTAGTTCCTGCTACACTGGCCCCCTTATTGTTTCCTAATGAGGTATAGGCCAAGCCCTTCACCTAATCTATTCCTCACTTTCAAATCTTAGCAAGCCATTTATTTCTTTGGGCAATTTTTCTCTTTAAGCTCCAACAAAGACTTGTTCATCTATTTCATAAAGTGCCTCTTAATAATAAACTTACAGTTTGTGATTTAAATTTATTTGAGAGAGAGTTTTGATGAATACCTATGTCCCATACTGTCCTGTAACACCTATGACATGATCTTTCATATAGTGTAAGTGCTAAATTACTATTTCTTATGTTTCTGTGACATTGTAACCTTTCCCAATACGTAAAGATGTAATTCATTTGCACTTGTAAAAAAATTAGGAATATTTTAAATCACCATTGGAGATGAGAATAGATAGAATATTTCTGGACATTAATAAGGAAAACTTCAAAATAAGTAGTTATGAATTAAGAATAGAATCCATTTGCTTTGTTATGGTGTTTTCTCTATTTGAGCTCAGCTGCTTTGGTGATAACATGGAGAAAGGCAGATGGATGAGCTTATGGGAAATAGAATTTCTCACCACAAAAATAAAAAGGCCTGGAATTTATTTTGTTCTCTATCTCTTAAGGTTTTCTTACATAATAATATTGCAATATTACCTCAATTTTCTATACTTTTCTACTCATACAAAATCATATACATAGACAGTGTATATATATATATGTGTGTGTGTATATATATATATGTGTATATATATATATATATATATAATCAAATAACTACTTTGTAAAGCAGCATACAAATTATTACAGTCAAACCTAGGTTCGTAATGTCTGCCATCTTGAACAATTCAGTTCTCAACCAAGTCGTTCACAGAAAACAATGTCACTGTTGTAAAACGAAACTTCAGTTCTCAACCAGACATCTCTTTCATGCTAATAATTCTAAGATCAGTCAGGACTATCTCAGGCAACAAACAAAGAATATGTGAGCATGAGTGATTTGGTTTCAAACAAATGACTTCTCAAATAGCCTTCTGGAATGACTTAAGTTTGAGAATCAAGATTCCATTGTATTTTGCCGTCTTGTCCTATAGGTGTAAATTAAAGACTCCCCCACCCCCACCCCCATGTATGTGTACTGGTGCTTGTAGGAGCAATTTTAAAATCAGAGGTTTTCCAAAAGTATAATTTTGAGAACAATAACTATTCGATCCAACTTTTATTTAGTTCTCTACAATTGGTATTGAAGAATATAAGGCTAGTTCACATAAGCAAAAAGCATAGCTCCTTATAAATGCTAACTACCCATAAAACAAGACTTCTTCAACCATTACAATTTCTGTTCATTTACACAGAACTATCTCCTAAACTTTTGAATAAACCTCCCTAGATACCAGAGTGCTCTCTGCAAGCTAGTAAACTACCAGCCATCAAAATCTTTGTGTTTCATGTTTCCAAATGTTCTGAATTTTTTTCATCAGCTGTAGGGATTTCAAGAGGATCTACAGTATTCATTAGTTTCACAAATCAATGGAGAATTCTTTGGATATGCTTCATGATTAATGTAAACCTAACCTCAGCATAGAAATGAACAGACTTCCTTAGTTATGCTGTCAGAAAGTGCACATGCTAATGCCTACTAATCTGAATAACCTATGTAAAACCTCAAAGTATCATAATGCTAAATTATATTGACAAACGTTGTCAGAAAGGAATCTAGTGTTTTGATCATTGAATGATCATAATAAAAGTACATATTATAAACATAAGCATCATTGAACTTCCCTTAGAATAAGTAAGAAAATGTTAAAAAATGCTGTTTATGAGCATTCTTAAATTTTTTTCACATGACTTATAAATAGCGTATTTTAGAAATCCCTAATGAACACCTTCAAAGCAAAACAAAAGCACATTCTATTTAGTTCATCACCTGGCCTCCACCTACTTAGAAATGCAGCAATTCAAAATATTTTTATATATTGAAAAAAGTACTTAACCTTATCACTATAATCAACAGATGCTGGTGATGAGAACATATGGTTCTTCCATAGTACCTAAAATTAAACTTTAAAATGCTACCATTTGTCTCAATTTTTTCTATAAAAATCCATTTCTAGCTTTTCTATCTCAACATTACATTGTTATGTTTCATTATCTTCTTAAGGAAAATATCTTTTCAATGTCTTTCTCATCAGTCTTGCATTTTTCACAAAGAAAAATGATAAGACTTTAAATTAATAGGAAACAATTAGAAATTATACTTTTTAATCCTGGCTGCCTATTTAACTTTAATGTTATTACATTAAATTAATGTAATAAAAAGTAATTATTCTATATTGTGGCTGTATTGTAGAAGATAACATAAACTTAAAAGAAACAATTTAGCCTTTGTGCCATTTGATATGATATCTGTGCATGTGAGCGCTAACCCAGTGAAGAAAGGTCTTTGGTAACCACTTTAGTATTGGGTTAACCAAAAAGTCCATTTTTTTTTTCTTAAAATAAAAGTACATTTTTTAATTTTCACCTATAACTTTATTATTTTGACATTTCGAGTATGCCCACTGTCTCCCACAAGGTATAATACTGATTGGTCTTAGTAAATGTTCCAATTTTATCACTATCAACTTCAGCTGGTCTACCAGATTGTGGAGCATCAATCAGCGAGAAATCTCCAGCAGTAAACATCACAAACCACTTTTGACACATTCAATCAGTCACAGTGCTTTCTCCATACACTGCACAAAACTTTTTTTCTTTGTGTTTCATTTTCATTTTTACCTTTCTTGAAATAATAAAACATAATAGCCAAAAATGTTGTTTATTTTCTTCCATCTTCAATATTAAAATGATCACACACAAAAATTCACCAGTTTTGATGTTTTCTTTTTTTTTTAATGCATGTTGATATGACAGTTGTCATGATACAATCTAACAAAATTGATTCGAGTTAAGTTAAAGACGACTAAATGCTACTAGAACCATCTTATGAAAAAACCCAAATGAACTCTTTAGTCAACCCAATAGTAACTGTGTTAATTCAAATACAGCATGATTCTAATTAACTTGTTTTATAATCAGATTTTTTGTTGGTTGAAAAGAAAAATCTCTCTGTATTACTTAAATCACTTAATTCAGTACACTCCAGATGTATTTTTAAAAGTATCATTTTTTCATTAAATTTATCAGGCTGACATTTGTTAATAAAATTATATAGGTTTCAAGTTTACAATTCTTTGATATATTATCTATATATTGCATTCTATGCCCACCACACAATGTCAAAATTTTTATAATCATATTCAGGCATATTGTTTTCTTTGTATTTAAAGTAATCAACCCTGACTGGTGTGGCTCAGTGGATTGAGTGCTGGTCTGCAAACTGAAAGATCGTCAGTTCAATCCCCAGTCAGGGCATATGCCTTGCTTGTGGACCAGGTCCCCAGTTGGGGGTGTGTGAGAGGAAACCAATGAGGTGTTTCTCTCCTTCTCTTTCTCTCTCCCCACCCCTCTCTTTAAAAATAAATAAATAAGATCTTTAAAAAATAATCAAGGATATTGGTTTCATTGGTAATTAATTTTTGAGGAAGATATAAAATAACTTGAGATTCTGATAATGACTTGTCTTTTAATCTAGTTTATTGAGTGGTATTCAAATTACATCACAAATTAAGAAGTGATTTAAAGATTTAATTGTGTTTGTAATAGTTCTATATGCATTCAACATAACTATGATTCTGAATTATAAACAGTAAATAATGCTTTAACAAATTATTTTATATGAAATATCAATTTAAATATGAAAGTACATAAAATTTATGTTTACATATATGTACAAATAATATTTTACACTTGCAGGTAATACTGTTGGTAAAGTATATTATCCTCAATTTAAAAAATATTTTCCACTTGGAATATGCAAATAAAGATTTGTGTGTAATATCCAGGTGCTCTTTCTGAGAGATCATGGTGTAGAATTGGGAAGAAAGTGAAAGAAAGAAAGAAAGAAAGAAAGAAAGAAAGAAAGAAAGAAAGAAAGAAAGAAAGAAAGAAAGAAAGAAAGAAAGAAAGAAAGAAAGAAAGAAAGAGAGAAAGAAGTTATTTTATTTTATCACCATTGGAAGGATGATGTAGATGACTAATATGCCCCATGAAGCCAAGTGACATACAAGAATTCAATTAAAAAATGGGCAAAAAACATGAATAGACACTTCTCCAAAGAAGACATACAGATGGCCAATAGACATACGAAAAGATGCTCAATGTCACTAGTCATCAGAGAAATGCAAATTAAAACTACAATGAGATATCGCTTCACACCTGTCAGAATGGCCATCATCAATAAATCAACTAACAACAAGTGCTGGCAAGGATGTGGAGAAAGAAGAATCCTTTTGAGCTGTTGGTGGGAATGCAGATTGGTGCAGCCACTGTGGAAAGCAGTATGGAGTTAACTCAAAAAAATTAAAAATTAAACTGTCTTTTGACCTATAATCCTACTTCTAGGAATATATCCGAAGGAACCCAAACCACTAATCCAAAAGAACATTGCACCTCTATGTTCATTTCAGTGTATTTACAATCACCAAGATATGGAAGCAGCCCAAGTGTCCATCAGTAGATGAGTGGATAAAAGAACTATGAGACATTTACACACTGGAATATTACTTGACCATGAAAATAAAATAAAATTTTACCCTTTATGACAGTATGGATAGACCTGGAGGACATTATGCTAAGTGAAATGAGTCAGTCAGCAAAATATGAAAAACATTTGATTTCAGTCATATGTGGAATCTATGAACAAACAGAACTAAAAAGGAAAATGGGAATAGACTCATAGATGCAAAGCAGGAGGGAAAAAAAGAAAGGAAGAGAGAAAGAAAGAGGTAAAAATAATGTTTATAATCTTAAACTATTTTATACCAGTGCTTCTAAGCAATAATTAATCATATATTTGCTTAATTTAATATTTTATATTAATTTTAATAATTACTATAAGCCACTACTATTCTGATAATAAATTTACATATGTTTGCCACTATTAAGTGTGATATTAGCTGTAGACTTCTGTATATATTCTTTAGTTCAGTAAGTTTTCTTGGCTTATGAAAAATTTTATCATTAATAGTGTTAGATTCTGTCAAATATATAGTGTTGAATTTCTGTATCCATTGACATGATCATTTGATTTTATTATTTTCTCTGTTGATGTGATGGACTACATTGATTATCAAATGTTGAACCAGCCTTGCATACCTGGGATAAATTCAAGATATTGGAGGTAAATAATTATTTTTATGCAATGTTTACTTTAATTTGCTAATATTTTATTAAGGATTTTTACATCATTGTTTATGAAAAATATTGATCTGTAGTTTCTTTTCTCGTTACATATCTGTCCAGTGACAGGAATTAAGTAATGCTAGCCTCTTAAAGTTTTAATCGAACCCAGGTTCAGCTGCCTGCCACAACAAAAGCCAGATTCATGAGATAAGTGCAGGTCAAAAGGGAAGAGGTATATTCAAGTGCCAGCTACCTGATGAGAGACTCTTGTCCCAAAGCCCCTATCAACATCTCCGTGCAGACAGGCTTTTATAAGAATGAAGATGGAAAGCAGAACAAAGATATCAGGAAGAGTCTATGGACATGAAAGCAGTGCCCTTGCTGGTCTTGATAGAGATTTTCATGGTCAGTGTCCTTAAACTGGCCATCCGGTTTTTGCCCGTTGCATTCCTGCATCTGGGTGGTTGGCATTAACTGGGTCCTCCACATCAGGCTGCTCGTTAGGTTCACACAGTAACTGAAAGTGCTGAACTGTAAGGCATACTAAAAATCTTTTAACATGCAAGCTCTAGTTTTGAGAAAACATTAAGTTAGAGTAACAAGCTGGGTTTAACATTTACTAAGATTAATATGGAAAACTCTACATAAGTATAAAGTATTCATTCCTAGTTACAGAATGATTCAAGGTGTATTTCCTCTGCTTTTATCTTTTTTTTTTTTTTTTTTTTGAGAGAGAGAAAGAGGAAAAGGCAAGGGAAGAAAGAGGGAAAGAAACATTGGTGTGAGATGTGAAAGAGAAACATTGACCAGTTGCCTTCTATATGAGTCCTGAGTGGGGAATGAACCTGCATACCAGGCATGTGCCCTGAGCAAGAATTGAACTGGGAACCTGACAGTTTGCAGGAAAATGCCTAACCAACTGAGTCACACCAGCCAGGGCTGCTTTTATCTTCTGAAGGAGATTGAGAAGAACTGACATAATTTATTTCCTAAATGAACCCATCTGATCCTAGTGCTGCCTTTGTTAGGTTATTCATTTTTTATTTAGTCTCTTTAATAGTTATAGATGTATTTAGAATGTCTATTCTTGTGTAAGTTGGGCAGACTGTATCTTCTAAGGAATTGGTTCACTTTATCTGGATGATCAAATTTGTGGGCATACAGTGCTATGTTTTTATAATACTATTTTATTATTTTTAATGGCCATGAGATTGAGAGTTATGTCTCCCTTTCCATCTTTTATATTAATAATTTATATATTCTCCTTTTTTCCTTAGTTATGTTGGCTGGAGGCTTATTGAATTTATTGATTTGTCCAAGAACCAACTTTTGGTTTTGTTGATTTTCTGTATTGATTTCCTATTTTAATATTTATTGATTTCTGCTATAATTTTATTATTTATTTTGTTCTAAATATTTTGCATATATATTTATTTATCTTACATAAAGTGGAAGCCTAGATGTGTGATTTTACATCCTTTTTTTATAATATATGCATTCAATGCTACGAATTTTCCTGTAACCACTGTTTTCAGTCAATCCTACTCATTTCAATACTGTGTAATTTAATCTTCAAGAATTTGATGTTGCTGCAAGTTGTCTTTTGGTTGTTAATTTCTAGTTTAATTTCATAGTGGTCTGAGCTTATATTGTATGAATATGGTTTATCTTAGTGGATGTTCCATGTGAGTTTGAGAAAACTCAATATTATGCTATCGTGGATGAAGTTGTTTAAAAATGGCAATATATCCAGTTGATTAATTAATTAAAACATTAACAGTATTTTTTTTCCACTGACAATTAATCTTTTCAACAACAATAAAACAATGGTAAATTACAGTTAGGAACTGATTATTGATTTCATCTTTAATTTTCTGTTAAACAGTTGATATTGTATTTTAGAGAAACATATTAGCAACTTTACCTCTACATTATATCTAAGAAAAATTGATAGTGCTATAAAGCTATAAACCTTTAATGTATTTCTCCAACTTCCAATAAAAGATACATTCTATTTTAACTACACCCACACATTTAATTTTTAGTTCTATCAAAGTTGAGGTAGAAAGATGATTTTCTGAATTAGTAGATAACCCAGATATTTACACATTATGTTCTGTAATAATTGTACATTATCAAAAATCAAATGTATTAATATCACTGTTGTTCACCTCAGAAAACTTAAGTACTAAGAAGCTTGAAAGTTTTTTTTTATTGTAAGCTAACACTGCAGTTGTTTTTTATAGAGTCACAGTTTCACCTTGTTCTCTTTAAGAAAATGTCTGCCACATACCAACAACTGGATAAATATAGATTTTCTGTTAATTTATTTTTCAAATAAAAATGTCTGACCATTGGAAGAAAACACATTTGAACTTGTAACTCAATGTCTAATGTACTTCACCCAGAAAGAACTATCATAATTTGTTGTGAACCAAAAACACATTTCCACACAGAATATTTTAAAATAGAAATATACTCAAAGTTTGATATTAAGAAAATGACTAACAAATGTGTATTCAATATAAATATTTTAAAATAATAATATATTTTTCTGCTTTGAAAATACATTAGATTATATATTCTAAGTTATATATATGCATATAATAGAATCCCTACTATAGCATATATATTCTTTAAGCCACCAAAAAGGTATCCACTAACACTTTTACATATCCAGGGAAATATCAACACAGTAAAAAAGACAAGTAATTTTTAGTATCATAAAAAGTTCTGACTTTATCACCACCTAGTAGAGAGTCTCAGGGCCCCTGAAGTGTAAATTTTGAGATCTATAATAAAAGTGTAACTTTGAAAATTTTTAGCTTTACAAAAATTGTTTTCATTTCTTCTGTAATAAAATTATTTATAACATTTTATTGTTAATATGTTAACATAATCTGTAGATTTGTGTTCCTAAGCAATAGTAAACTTTAGGTCTAGCAAATGAATATTCATATACAGAAGATGATCGGAGACTATTGTGAACAATTTGTGTGATTATAAATGTAGGTAGAATCAATGAATTCTTAAGAAAATATCAATAATCAAATCTAAAGTAAAAATTAAAAAATGGAATCCTAATTAAAAATGCATTTTTGAAGATATGCCAACCACATTGTTTTAATGATGAGTTCTTTAAAACATACAGTGAAGAATTCATTTTAATTTTATGCAAATGCTGAAAAAAGGGAAGTAGAGAATAAATAAGATTTAAATAAAATATACTTTAAATATTAATATTTAATCAATAGAATATAATGAATATCAATTACTAAAATTTAGCTCTCAACTTACTGAGATAATTTTATCTAAAATGGACTTAATAAAGAGTTCTTTTGCAGAAAAATCATTGTCACATAGTTACCACACACATTCACACAAATATATATAATCAGCAATATGGTAGCATCATTCAAATGCCAATGCCAATATTTTTTGATACATCCTTTCAATACTCTGTATAGTGTTGGGAAAAAATGTGACTCAGATGTCCCATAAAGGAAGAACTTCTTGTCCTGATTGCTGAAAGCGTTGTCAGCATATATTTTTAGCCATCAACTCTTTCGGAAATTGCCTTCATTGGAGAGCCACTCAGCAAGGCTGCACCACACCTTTTTAGGGTTTGCTCCTGCCGAGCGACTGAGGAGCCATTTTACCTCCCCAAGTTTATGTGAGGTCAGCAGAAGCTGTTGTGCCAGCACTGAAGCTCAATTTCTCTTTCTGTCAAACTGCTTCCTCTTCTCTTTTTGACAGGTGTGGCTTTTAATGAATATTTGCGCATTGAACTTTGGTCACAGAATGTATTTCTGGAGTATCCAAAACTCAACACAAGGCCTAAGTGTACAGAAGAAATACATACATTTATCCGTATATGAAGACCACAGTTAAATTATGAATAAATTCTTTGCACTTCTTTTTAGCATTTGAAACAGCCATTCAAGAAAATGTGTATATTTGAGACAGACACTAAATAAAAATATTTTCTGTTACCAATAAAGGCTTTGACAGAGAGATGTTGTTGTTAGAAGCTGTGTTAGAGAGATGATGTTAGCATGGGAAAAAGATTCCTCAATTTCAAGATATGTAATTTATAAGACTTCCTCTGGAAAAAAGAGCACTTATTTTCTTATAGAAGAAGTAAAATGTTAAGTATTAAGAATACTTTCAGCAATCATCCCTTTAATTATATTCAAGAAACCCTCAACTCGTATTAGACAGAAGAAAACTCTTGAGACTACTTAGTTATTTTTTAAAAATTATACTATTGAGATTAAACGTACAGTCATCACACACTTTTATTTCATGCTATTATCTCCAGTACAATTCCTGAACTTAAAGTAAATATATATTAAATAAATTATCTATATTGTACAAATATATATTAAACAAATGCCACTGCTGTTTTTATTAAAGATGAAATAAAGGTTTCTAAAGGCATTTAATTAAAAATTAAACTAGCTGGTGCCTTTTAAATTTGACTTTAAAAGATAAATGTAACAAGACAAATTTAGCAGCTCCCAGGAAAGAAAAACAAATTTTTAGTAAATACACTTAATTAGACTAGTGCAATATGCACCAAAATCTTCTATATTACCTACATTTCTATGCCAAAAAAGAGTTTTATACAAAGTTGTGGCAGCCATATATTTTATACAAAAATTATAATATGTAAAGTAAGTACTTATTCTAATATTTGAAACTCTATTTTCTTACTCCATATATAGTACTCTTAACTTTATCCCATGGCTGAATGAATAGGAAGCCATGGTGAGAAGTTGAGAAGTCTGTCTAGGATTCTCCATTTAATATTGGTTTGGCTCAGTGGATTGAGCGTCGGCCTGCGAGCTAAGTGTCGCTGGTTCGATCTTCCAGTCAGGGCACATCAGAGAAGGAAAACTCTGACTCCAAAAAACCTCTGCTGCCTTGCGGCATACCTCTTCAGGGGAAAGGCTAAGGGAGTAAACCCTGACAGAAAATCCGGAGCCGGAGTCCCTAAGGCGGTTTGACGTTGTAGTCAACACCGGCAACTCCTGCGGCGCACCTGAAGCCAAGCTGTATTGACTCCGTCTTTCCCTTGGACCCTTCAGCTGCGAAGAGAGGGGGGGGTCTGCTGCATGGGCAACAGCAGACCCTCCATATCACCCTGCCCAGGCTCTGTAGCTTCAGCTTCACTGGAGAGGGCACTCCAGCGTCATCGCAAGATGTCGATTCAACACGGGAGGAGACAGATACCGTGTCACTCCCGAGTCGGACTGCACAACCATTCTCGGCGGTGCAGATGGACTCTTAAGAAGCTACACCATCGTCTCTCCAGACGGACGGCTGCTGAGGGATATATGCTTAGAAGTAAAATAACTGTATTGTCTATAAAGATTGCCATTTTTATAAAAGAAATTTCTCTATTTTTCTTATGAATAATTTCAATATAAATTATTCCCACCCAACTCTATATTTTTGGCCTATTTACTGACATTTAAATTTTTCATTGTTATTTTAGTAAATTTTTGATCAACTTAAAAATATTTATATATGTTTCCAGAAATGAATAATATGCATAGTGTCAGTGGCAAAAAAATTATTTATAGTATCCACTTAATCCTTTAGGTTGCTGCACCCTTTTTAAATATGTTTACTATCATTCAGAATTTGCTCTTTCAGTTTTATTTAACTTTTTCTCCAGTTTTCCAAGTTGACAATACATCATAACTATTTTTTTTATTTCTTAAGAAAATGGTGCAGCTATTTATGTCACTATAAAATATGCAGATACATAATTATAAAGTGATTCTAATTAGTATCTTGCTTGCTAATAACAACAAAGAGAGTCAGTAGACTACATAATGTATCCTAGCAAAATTCTTTTAATAATTGGTATACAGCTACAATTAATCATTATAAATATGAATTTACAGGTAAATGTCACTTTTGATACACAATAAACTTTTTGACAGACATTTCTTTTATAAAATAAAAATTGAAATAAGTACAAAGTTTGGTGTTACAAAAGTAAAAAATATTAACTTTCTGATGACTATTATTTTAATTGGCAAAATAACATCTTTAGTTATAATATTTACTATGAAGAAAAATTATGGGGCAGATTCACTTTAATATACATAAAATTTCTTCACTGCTAACAGATGTGTACTTCAACTGAAACATCTGTTTAATCTTTTTTCTTTGGTGCTATTCATGTGGGTGAGCATGTAATTTATATTAATTTATAAAATGATGTTAATAAATGTTACATATTTTTAAAGAATTAAAGCTTATAAAAAATGTTGACAATTTGAATGGATTCTGTATAGTGGGGAAGCTTCTCTCACAAAAATTATCAAGATGTTTATATGTCTTTGAGATATTAGGAATATATTGAATATATATAGAGTTCATTCATGCCTAGAAAGTATTAATAGCATTTGTGTGGCATCTTGACTTCAGTTTGATAAGAAATTTTAATGCTTTTCAGTAGCTATTTTCTGTGAACTTTTCCTTAAAAAGATAATGAATCACAATAAATTTGTACTGTATTTGAATCCTGAGTAATAGAAAGAATTTTTCTTTTAATACCTTTGCTAAAATCGAGATAATTTATTTTTAAGAATTAGTTATTTTCAGAATGAAAATACTTATGCCATATCTTGTGGTTAAGAAACTTCAATTTTTTTTGTAATTCAATTAGTCAATGAAAGATAATACTTCAAATAATATTTCTTTAAAATGGCATGATATTGACACATTCAAAAACAATTATTAGCCCTAGCTGGTGTGGCTCAGTGGATTGATTGCTGGCCTGCAAACCAAAGGATCGCCTGTTAGATTCCCATTCAGGGCACATACCTGGGTTGCGGGCCAGGTACCCAGACGGGGGCGTGCAAGAGGCAACCACATATTGGTGTGTCTCTTCCTCTTTTTCTCTCTCACTTCTCTTCTCTCTAAAAATAAATAAATAAAATATTTAAAAGAAAAGCAATTATTACACTCATCGAAACATTATCCTCATTAGACATTAGTAAAGTTTCCCCATTTCTTGGCTGTCACCTCTGCAAGTCCCTTTCCCCACCCACAATAGTCACCTTCAAAATATGAGTTCCTTGGTGGTTACAAGGTACAGGTTACAAAGGAACATTTTTTTATTCATCTGCAATTATTTCAAGACCAATGTGCTTTATTAGATATTTGAAACTTTGACCATATTACCCTGGGTATTTACTGAAGCGTTGAATTTCTCCTTCAGTTGTAATTGCCCTGTTGAATTTCTCCTTAAATTGTAATTGCCCTTATATGGTTTTCTACTCCTTCCTGTGCACACAGAAAAATTACTTTTGCATCTATGTGGAACACATAACTTAGGTTTGAGTTTTTTCCCCATGTTTGAGGGTCTCCTAAGTTTCACTTTAACAGAATCTGCTTAACAGTATTTCACTTCCTGACTCCTCGTGACTCCTCACTAAGGTACTCCCAGCCATTCCCATCCCATTGACAGATTCTTGAAGGAAACAGCTGGCACCATGTGGTTTGGGGGTTATGATATTGTTAGTGTCCAGCTGGAGAAGGAACTTCATCTGTGTTCCTGGAGTATTTTATTTCCCTGGCTTTCTTACACCCCAAGTGTATTTTGCCTTATCTATTTTCTCATTTAACTTCCTTTCTGCTAAATTCCTGTTTACTGAAGGAGATAATTAGCTCTGGGTGATTATGATAATGTTGTCTCCACTCTCCAGTTACCCTTCCAAAAGACAGACAGAAAAATGCTTGGTAAAATGGTTTCCCATCCCTGTTGAAAAAAAAAACAAACAAAAAACAAAAAACGCAAGCTTTATGAGTAGCTTCTGTTTTTAGGATGTTTTAGATTTGTGCATTTATACCCAGAAATTTAGCTTAACCTAACCATCTTCTTCACTCCAAATTAGTAGTTTAAGAAATTGCAGGATTTCTGTCTGATTATTATCTTTTACTCTTACCTCATTGTCACAGAACTTTTGTGAGTTCTATATAAGGGAAGTGTGAGCACGCTGAAGAATTAAAATATTTCTCTTTGTTTTTTCTTGCTTACCAAATACAGTTAAGAAAGTAGGCAATAATATGCATTTTTGTCAGGTTTGTTGATGGGATTACTGTGCTACATAGGTATAAATATAGAAAAAGATATATAGCTATAGATGTATATCAATATACAGATATAAATATTTAAATCAGTTAAAATTCCATTTTTCTTGTTTACCTTTTTTTTTTCCCCAAAAAATAATTTTAACAGTGATGAGTAGGGCTTACTTACTTTGGCTTTACTTTGTTAAGTCATAATTTGGTAGGCAGTTTGGGTTTAATGTTTTTTCATTTAACTGGACTTGATTCTTTTATTTTGTTGTACTATGAATTGTGCTTTTAAGTCTATGTATCAATAAATAGGGAATTGATGTAATGGTTGCAAGTTAATAAAAATAGCAAAGCAAGGGTTTTGACATGAATGTTTCAAAAAGTCTTGAGGAGTAAACAGTGCTTTGATGCTGTCTTTTGAAGACGAAAATGTTTAATGTGTATTCAGATGGGTTTTTCAGAACA
The DNA here is from genome assembly GCF_987537825.1 of Furipterus horrens. NCBI lineage: Eukaryota > Metazoa > Chordata > Mammalia > Chiroptera > Furipteridae > Furipterus > Furipterus horrens. Next base: position 29,090,358 of record NW_028327182.1, on the reverse strand, counting down.
ATAGATTTATTTGCAATGTGTGTCTCCTATGTCAAGAGTTTTTTGAAGTCACCTAATGTCATATTGATGAAGACAGTGCAGTAATAAATTCATGTTGGAAGAAACTTGAGAGCTCTGTAGCTATATATTTTTCTGATTATCATAATGCACTGACTTAAAAAAATGAAAACCATATTATACTTAATCCTCACACTTGTAGTAAAAAAATTAATGCATTTCCCTTGTATATCCTATTTAATTGAGCTCAATGAAAATAATAGACTCATAAAATAAAACTTACATTTAGAAGTGAGTTTACTAATCTTCCTTCCAGTGCAAGAAAACACTCTGCCAAATTCTTGATAGGCAATTGTCCATTGTTGGCAAAATGAAATGATCCTGTCAACAAAAAATCCCCTTTGTACCAAAATAGAGGAGAGATGAAAAACAATTTAACATTAAATAAACATTATCAGATGTGCGCACATGTAAGTTGGCACAAAAGTGGCTACAAGTCTAAATGGGATATCACACACATTTGAACGGTAAAGTGGAAGAAAGAAAAATTAAAACTCCTCTTAGTTTAAAAAACAAAGATAGAACAGGTGATTGTTTTTTATATACATTATGAGGAGGTTGATTTCAGAGTTATGTATACATGGGCCCTTGAGCAAGAAAGTCTGCAAACTTTCATTGTAAAATCAGAACTTTGGTTCTCTTATCTGGCCTCTTCTTCCAAGGAGACATTCTACAGAGGGCTGAGTGTGCTGCAGTCGCTGCCACACCCTCAACAAAAAATTTATTATTTTTATCTTACTTCTTTTTTTAATAACCATATTTTATTTCATTGTGTGTATAAATTGTAATTTATTAAGATAGTCCCCTACTGATGATCATTTAGGTAATTTAAAATTTTTTTGTCACTACAAACAGTGTTGCAAAGATATACAATTTTTTTTTGTTTTGCTGCTTCCTCACTTTCTTCATTCAGACTTGACATCTTCCTATTTCCTACAACATTCTGTACAACATTTTTTTATCATTTTTAATCTTTCATTGTGAGTTTTTCCTTTTTTTCTGCCTCTTTTAACTAAACTCCGAGTTTACAAAAGAGAAATTATATTCTTGGCTTAGCATCCAACTGCTGGTGTGCCACATAATAAACACTTGAAAGATATTTGAGTTATTTATTAGATATGTGTGAAATTTTGTCAATATCCCTATTCTGTGATATTCAGAACAGAAAAGGATGCCCAGTACAAAGTGCGGACATTATTTTCTATAACTCACACACTCTGCTAAAATCTCCCAGCCTCTGGAAGCATTGATTTTTCTACTACTGGAGCATCATGAGTGATTATGTTCTATTGTAGCTGATCGCGATTACCTGGACCTTTTGTAACTTCTGTTTGGTGCAATTAACATGGACTAATACATTTTTTATTAGATACCGTATCTAATGCTCATTTCATACTAATTTTTGCCCTATTAATGCTTTTTATGTTTTGTGACCCAAACAATCTAAGGACTGAGTAATTGTATAAATGGAAGATCATCGGTGTGATGTACAAATCACTTTTGATCCAATGTTATAAATGTTTAATCTCCGTGATTTCTGAAATGACCTCTCCACTAACACAGCTTAATTGCACTCCTAACGGCAGCACCATATATCAGCCAGAGAAGTACTGCCTTTTAAATTAGAATCTGCTTCCACATAGTAAGAAAGATGTATAAGCTGCAAATATGTCCAAACCCTTTTTTCGTTTGGAACTATGAAGCCTTTTTACTTAGGCTTTGATTGAAATAAGTATTTATAGCATGGTGTGTTCAGCCAGTCTGCTGGATTTTTACAACAGAAAAAGACAAAAATGTATGGAAACACAGCTTTCAATTGGAGCAACTGAAGATTGAAAGAACAATTGGAAAGAAAATGGGAAGCAGAGCTGAAACAAGTTTAAAAGTTTTAATGCCTTAGAGAAGATACACCATTTACACCATTGAGGAAGTTTCTATTGAAAAATGAACCATAGTGCCATTCATATTTTAAACATTAAAATTGCAGTGTAGTATGAACTATTCATAAAAGCTAATATATTTTCAAACATCAACTAAAATTTGAATAAAATATAAAGAGGTTACCTACTGAAGAGTAAAATGTCATTATATGAAACAAAATTATGTAAAATATTAAGATGGAAAATTTAAAACTATAAATAAATAGATGCAAATGCATTGAACAGAAAGCACAAAGATTAAACTTTTTATCCTAGGTTTTCTAAAAACTATCAAAATAGTTCTATTTAAAATATGTAAACCAAATTAACTTTCATTAACGCATTATAAAATAAATTTTTATTACAGATTTTTTTTTATATGAGATTTTTGAGGGGGTATTTCTTGATCTTTTTTTGTTATTTAAGTTTTAATAGTGTATTTTACAAAAACTGGAACAATAATCTGACTGTAATTTTCAATTTTGAAATGATTATTATAGCTACTTCAGATGTATGGACTCATTGAAATAGCCTTTTCACATTCTGCTTTATCACAATCTGTTTACTATTACTATTTTTATGCTAGTTTTTACTGCTAAATAAAATAAATTTGATGCATTTTATATGTGTTCTAAGCATTGTGTCTGATTCCATATTCAACCAATGAAAAGTTATTGAGAATTCTCCGTGACTGATGTTTTACTGGAAACTATAAGATTGTCTTGGAAATAATTCTGATAAAAATGTAGAGAATGGATAAAAACATCTTCCACAATGTTCACCTGAATACTCAGAAAATACCTAGAGGGAGAGATCTAAAACCGAATTCTGTAATAGTTATATACACAGATTTTTTGAGTTTTCTTTATTATTTTGACAGATTTTAGTGTGACATCTTGTAATCAACAACACTTTTAACACATCCTTTTCTCTATGATGTGTTCTCATTTAGCATTATCCTTAAATCCCTCTAATTCTCCTCTTCTAGCAAACCTATTATATATGAGACACAAAGAATTTGAAACTAAGCGGACAATAAAACTAAACAAAGTTATTTTATTTATAAACAGGATAGATAATGTCATTACAAATTCAATTTTTATCACTATACCAAATAATAAAAGTGTATCTGCCAAGAAACAGTAATGTGAAAATGTATAGAAGTTTAGAATCCATAAGAAGTTAGTTCATGATACATTATAATTATAATTGCCTTGACTGTAAAATTGGTATAAATTTAGTAAATTTGGAATCGGGTATAAAGTGGGTTTCTTTGGCTATAAAAAATAGAATTTTGGACAAAAGGAAAGAGCATTGAAATTGGATTAGTTGGGAATGGTTTTAACTTCATGATTTAGAACTCAAAAGAAGAGTGTTATATTTCAGATTTAAGGTTTGGCATAATCAAAGAAGCAGATGCTGTGTTTCATCAAAATCTGTGGAGCACTAAATATCATATATATATATGAAATGTTTTCTTGAGTCAGTTTGGAAGCCATAGTACAGTCTAATCACTTTCTTTCTTTATCAAGATCTTACAATCAGGGGTCATAATGCACCCTCTTTTGTTGCCTTGGGGCCAGGACAGCCCCTTTGCCCCGGACATTGAAAAATTATTCAAATTATGCAATTAACAGTGAGCCTGTTAAACTTTGCTAGACTCACCTCACCTGCCATACATAAATTTTCCCTTATCATCCTACATTGTTGTTACACTGTGTCCTAGTGCAACTCCCTATGTGGCCCTACCTGGTATCCTTCTCTCACTTGTAAATAACAGAGTTCTGCTTTCACCTGTGTAAGTGTCAATGTGCTGTGTACCATTATGAAAAAAAATCTTTAAATCCTATAAAACACCACATCAGCAATGTTTGGAATTTTTCACTGTGAACAGGTAATGGCTACACAGGTCCCACTGTCTGCCACTATGAAAACCAGTACAGTAGTCCCTCTCTATATTGTGATGCACTTATCATGACCTCACTGTATCATGGGATTTTTTTTAATATTCTATTTATTTATTGAGGATTTTTTTGCTATATTGTTAGATTTTGCAGTACTGTACACATACATTGTTAAAGTTACATAGGTTTAAGAGTGTAGAATATGTTTAAGAACATAAATAGTATTTATAAAAGTGTGGGAAAGGTTAATAAGGGACTGGTTTATAAGTGTGTGGGAAGGGTGTATAAAGCCTTAAAATATATATAAATACTAAAATAAATGTAAGGTTCCTACTTTGCGAATTTTCACCTATCGCGGGGCGTCTAGAATGTAATACCCGCGTTAAGTGAGGGAATACTGTACTAAATCATATAATAATTTTTTTAAATATATTTTTAAAGTGGTGAAAACTCTGCATTATTATTTTTTTAACATTCCCTTTAATTCTGTCTCATTCACTCTCACATTCACTCTCTCCCACTAACTCTACAGCTATACTATAAGATGTTATATATTAGAGATTTTTTAAATGTTTCATTATACTGAATCTTATTATCTTTAAGTGCCTCACATTATTAAGTCTGTGAGATCTATTTAAATGTAGATAAATGTATTCGATGAATAAAAATAATTTCTTTATCTTATGGATAATAATACATGATATTGTTAACCTACTGCCAAAAATTCACACTAAATTCACGAATACCTGCCTGGTTTGTATGTTTTCCTTATGACCTTATTTGAGATCACTTAACTTAGTTTTTTTTTTTTTCTTTCTTTAATACTAGGTTACCAGTATATTTATCTCAGAGATATTTTGTAAAAGAAGTACTTATAAAGTGATATCCAGGGACCAAAGATACAATGGTTGATGTGAAAGATAATTATAATTACATTCTATTATAACATTGATTAGAGTGCTTCTGTGAATTCAAAGTATCATCATTCATTGGGGCTTATCGTTATGGAAATATATTGACTCTCTAGCTCAATGTCTTACTAAATTGATTTTAAGGAAAAGGTCAAATTTGCTGGTAGGTAAAATTACACATATCTAAAGGAAATTATTAAGATGTTTATATACACACCCACCCACATACACATTTATTCAATCATTGTTTTGAATATCTTTTTAAATATTCAAAATATTAGCTAAGACCTAATTAATAAGGTTTTAAATTCTCAGCTCTCTAGACATAGTATTGATTAATTTCCTCAGGAACTTTTCTTTATAGACTTGGTATTATAATTTCAAATCAAAGTAAACTTAAGGTCATCTTGTTTACAGGAAATTCATTTTTTATCAATATTTCATTTACAAGGACTAGTATTATTTTCTCTCCAAGCTATTGCTATCATTTTCTTTTTTTTTTTTTTTTTTTTTAAGATTTAATGTGTTTTATTGATTAAAATATTACATTTGTGCCACTTTCCCTTCCCTCTGCTCCCCTCCACCCGGTGGCCCCCTCCCTCCAGTTGTCCCCCCCTTTTAGATTATGTCCATTAGTTGTGCTTACAGTTCCTCCCAACCTCTCTCCGTCTATTCCATTCCCTCCTACCATGATCTCCAATTCCTATATCATCTCCCTCCCTCTCCCCACTCCCCCTCCCTGTTGACCTCCCCCCACTATATTTCCCTTACCCACAGTTCCTTTTCCACTCTCGTTGCCTGTTTCGTTTGCCTTTGTTTCATCTCCCTAGCTTCTGTTTTTTAAACCAGTCCCTTTAACTTCTCATATAACAGTGGTTTGGATCTAATGAACTCTTTCAGTTTTATTTTGTCCTGGAAACACTTTCTCTGTCCTTCTATTCTGAATGACAATTTCGCTGGATAGAGTATTCGTGGTTGTAGGTTTTGGATTTTCATTACTTTGAATATTTCTTGCCAGTTCCTTCTTGTCTGTAGGGTTTCCCTTGAGAAGTCAGCTGATAGTCTAATTGGGACCCCTTTGTACATAATTCTTTTCTTCTCTCTTGCTGCTTTTAAGATTCTCTCTTTATCTTTAATTTTTGACATTTTGATTATAATGTGTCTTGGAGTGGTTCTCCCTGGGTCCAGTCTCTTGGGAACTCTCCTTGCTTCTTGGACCTGCAAGTCTATTCCCTTCCCCAAGTCTGGGAAGTTCTCCTTTATTATATTTTCACTCAATTTTTCAAGTTCTAGTTCATCTTCCTCATTCTCTGGCAAACCAATGATTCTTATGTTGGGCCTTTTATAGCTGTCCCAGAGGTTTCTGATCCTCTCATTGTTGCTTGCCATTTCCTCTCGCTGCATTGGTTGACTGCTAGCTTCTTCTCCATATTCCAGTTTGTTGAAATGGACTCTGGATTCCTCACCATCTGTCTCATATGTGGTTTTGTTCCTTTCGTTATGAAAGTTTTTCGCTTCTTTCATATCTTTTTCCTGCTCTTTTGTGAATTCTGTAAGCCACCTGATAACAATGGCCCAGAACTGAGCCTCTGACAGGTTTCTTATCTGTTCATCTGTCAGGTTCTCTATCTGCTGTCTGGTGAGTTGTGTTACCGGTATTTCTAAAGTTGCCTGCCTCATTTTGACAGATGCGTTTTGTTTTCCTGGGCTGGCTGTCGGGAGCAGGGGGCAGTGCCTGCGTACGCGTCACAAATCAGCCCTGTGGTGCTTTCTGTGGGGGCGGGGGTCCAAGATGGATTCACACAGTTATTCAGCTAGGAGACCGGGATCCGTCCTCCCGCCCCCCTGGGCCTCACTGTTCAAGGCGATGCTGCGGCTGCTCCCCAGCGCCGGAGTCGCGCAGGAGTCGCGCAGGAGTCGCGCAGGCCAGGGGCTTGATTGGAGTCGTGCACGCCAGGGGCTTGAATGCCTCCAGGATTTTTCGCCGCCCTGCCCCGCCGCTCCGCAAGCAGCTTTGCCTTCTTTAACTCTTACCTGCCCAAATGGCACCGCTGGTTTATAACTTCATATGTTGGGCTTCCGTGTAGCTTTATTTTCTGGAATTTCTAGTTATCCTTTGTTTTGAAGTAGTTGTATTCCACTATAGTTGTAGAGGGAGACCTAGCGTGTCCGTCTAAGCCTCCATCTTGGCCGGAAGTCGCTATCATTTTCCATTAAAGGCTCACTTGCAACCCAAATAGGAACAGAGAATAATTTTTCTAATTCAGATGCTTTGTGAAAATTTTTAAGATACATTTAATTTTGTAATTTTATTAAAAAGTTCCATTAATAAGAAAACTCTGAAGATAGCAGATGTAAAACTGTACTAAATATTAAATGAACATCTTTGGGAGTGCATGTATATATGTTTTATTAATAAATTACATATTAAACTTTTGAGAAAACAATAATGTCCTTAATTAAATGACTTTGCAGGTGGATTCTGAGAGCCTAAACCATTGAAATGTAAAATGTTACTTCAAATCTAAGCATTCTACTAACTGACAGGCACTGCTGAAGCAATACCCATTTTGTCTCATTTATCCCATTATTTACACAATTTTATCACACTTTTGTGAATAATGAAATGCATCTTTGTGAAGAGTATCAGTTTGACACTTGAATAATCCATGATGTTCTTCTCTATGAGTACTATGTCAGCTGGCTTGAGGTATTATTTCTCCCATAAATTAATTTTAAGTTAATATATTTTAATGAATATAGGTTGTTTTTTGGGGGGGGAGGATTGAATGCAACTAATCATAAGTATATCTAATGTTCATTTTATAAAAATAAAATGGTGAGTAAGAATATAGTTGAACTAAAACAAAATCTAGACTCTACAATTAATTATGTTAATGTTTTCACTTGTAAAATAGGTGCAACTTCGAGAGCTGTTTTTATTTTATGATCCTTATTATTATAGTTTTTAGACTAGTATTTATTTTATTTTATTTTTGTAATGTTGTTCTGTTGCCAGTGCCAAATTTTAAGTATATAAGTGGTCATTTTTGAATACATTAAAGGATAATTTAAGACTTGTTACACTGGGACCTTGCCCTCTATATTGCAACAGGTTTATCCACCAAACTTAAAGCAAATTATCAGATAAACATTATTGCTTTGTACCATATGCATTTAGTCAACTCAATAAAATTGAATGGAATTGGTATTTATTAAGAACCTATGTGTAATTATATTACAAAGCATATGAAGATATAGAAAAAAAATCACCCATCCTTTGTATCTATTATTAAATTCTTGTGTTGGTATTATTTTTTTAATAATGAAAATAGTTTGAGTGTCTTGAATATAAGTATTTACTGGACATAGTTATTAAATTTTAGTCAATCACTATAAACACAAGCTCTCAGAATGTCTTTTGAATAAAAAACAATGTATAAAATGTTCTCATTCTGACTACAAAATAAAGAAATAAAAATCTTGTATCAGGTAACTTTCTAGAAAGAGTAAAGGCATCTCAAAGAATGGATGATTCTTTAACTAGGGTTTATTTATTCACAGGTAAACATGGACAAATTCTTCTATGGACAAGCAGAAAGAAGAATCTGAAGATCTGGAGCATTCTTAAATAAGAAAGGTACTGTACTTCAAAATTAAATTGTTTCAGGGTTTCCAATAAAGACTGACAAAAATTGACCAATGGATATTATTCCCCAACTTAAAGAATTTTTAACAAGGCAAATATATCTCTACCTCTTTTATATAAAAAAACAAGTTAAGGAGCAAAAATTCTCCATGTGTTGAATGCACTACGTGAATGTTTTTCTCATGTTAAAAATAGCAGGTAGCTCTTCCTGATTGGGTCTTGGTACTGCCAAGGACCTGTTCAGAACCTAGTATTTACCATCATTTATTTTTGTTTGTTTATTTATTTGGCATCGAGAATTACCCTACCCTGTGGATTCCACTCACCACACCCTCTAGAATCCTGCTTGCCTTGCTCTGCATCCTCCCCCTCCCATCCTGCACTTAACCCCTGCTGAAGAAACAACAACACACTGAGACTCAGATGGTGTCAGAGACTGACTTTAGGGAGCAGACAGTCCATATACTTCCCCAGGAACCAGACTGGTGCTTCCCTTCATGATAGAGCCATAGAAATGCCTTCTTTGTTTCAGGCAGACTCCAAATCTGGGTACTGGAGGGCCCACCCTTTTGCCTACTAGGACTCAGCCCTGTCAAGTTCAGGGAAATAACCCAGGACAGCCTCACATATGTGGCTTGGGCATGGGGAACACACCCAACATCTTCCCTGAAGTCCGAATGGCACTTCGTATTGGAAATCCAAATGTCTCATCACCTTGATTCCACCAGAAGGCCTCTGAGAAAAAGTTGGATAAACAACTAGTCTGAAACTAACACCAGGCTGGCAGGAAGAGGCAGGTGGAGGCAGATCCTGTGCTGCCTTGCGATGTTTGATGACCCACCCCTGGGTCCAGTGCAGATAAAAGCCAGCCTTGCACCACAGCTTGGAGCACCCTGTGTGCAGCCAAGCCTGGAGAGGGAGCCACAAACTGGATTGCCGGTAGCTCCTAACAGGCTGCTGAAGGCTAGCTGTGGCCAGCAGCTGACATTGGCTTACGCCAAGTTTAAACATCAGAACCATATCCAGAGGGAAACAAAACAGGCACTAAACTCTGCTGAGGTGAATTCCACTTTGTTCTTTTCCATTGTTTTTGTTATTGTTTCTTTATCATAGCCATTTAATTTCTTTCTTCTACTTTTTTTCTATACTTTTTCTATCTCTTATTTACTCTTATCTTTTATTACTCCATCTTTTTCCTGCCTCATTCTTTTTAATTTTGTTATGCTTTCTCTTTCTTTGTTCTTTTTCCCTCTTTCTATTTTTTACTTCTATTACTTCTCTTCCTTTTCTCTTTTTATAAGCATCTTTCTTACCTTTGGTCTTCCCATATTTTAGTTTCTTTTAGTATTCTATTTCTCTTGTCACTTTTATTATTTTTTACTCTTTCTTCATTGATTTTCTGTTGTTTGGGGGTTGTTTTTGTTTTGTTCTGTCAGCACCTATACAACAGCATACAAGACGTGGAGGGAGTTGAGCCTCTTGATCAGCCAGCTGGTGTGGAGATCCCACTGTCAAATGTGCCAACAATAATCAATACCTAAATACAACAGGAGAGCCAACCTAATTCACACAAAGGAAAGTCTTAGAGCAGTAGTTCTCAACTTTCCTAATGCCATGACCCTTTAATACAGTTCTTCATGTTGTGGTGACCCCCAATCATAAAATTATTTTCGTTGCTACTTCATAACTGTAATTTTGCTACTGTTATAGAATCGTAATGTAAATATCTGATATGCAGGATATATTTTCATTGTTACAAATTGAACATAATTAAAGCATAGTGATTAATCACAAAAATAATATGTAATTATATATGTGTTTTCTGATGGTCTTAGGTGACCCCTGTGAAAGGGTCGTTCGACCTCCAAAGTGGTCACGACCCACAGGTTGAGAAACACTGTCCTAGAGCATCCAGCACAGGAGATCAAAGAGACTACACCACTGGGTTCCATAGGACTCCTATCACATAAGGCTACCACATGAAGCCAGGAAGTCAAAGCAGATCTATCTAATACATAGAAACAAACAAGCAAACAAAAATACATCTAAAATATGAAGACAAAGAACCTCCACGTGAAAGAAAAAGAGCTAAATAAAATGGAGGCAAGGAATTTTTCAGACAGAATTCAAAGTAATTGTTATAAGGACTCTCAAGGAAGTTAGTGAGAACTACGAGTAACATAGTGGAGACTACATCAGCGTGAACAAGGACAGAGAAGCTATGAATAAGAACCAATTGGAAATGAAGAATGCAAAATCTGAAATGAAGAATACACTAGAAGAAATTAAAAGCAGGCTAGATGAAGCAATTTGGATGACAATGTAGAAAAAAACATCCAGTCAATTTAACAAAGAGAAATAAAGGCTTCAAAAGAAGGAGGGTAGCTTAAAGGAGATTTGGGGCAACATAAAATGTAACAACATCCACATCATATAAATATTCTGACATTTATTTAATGTCACTCATATCTAGATTATATATTACATTCTAATTTAAATTAATTAGCTATTTTGCATTATCTAAATGTGAAACTTTTTTTTTTGAGAAAAGCTATGTTTAAGGGAAAGAAACATAGGCAATTGAAATAAATGAAGTTGAAATAACCCCTGAAAGAAAAATTATTTCTCCTAAAGTTAGATACTTTTGCTTTTTTATGTCAAATTTCCAAGAATGAATCAATGCCAATAATTTTCTTCTAGTCTTCAGACAAGCTTCGTGCTTCTGGATGCGTGGATGTACACACATACACACACACACATCTGATTCAGAGAAGACAGCTTAAGGTCAAGTGATAATTTTTTCTCTAGAAAATACATACATGTGTTTTAAAACCTGATCTAAAGTGGTTTGCAGTGGGTACAATTTTTGTCTTGAAATGGAAAGCAATGTAATTAAGAGATGAAGTATTATGTCAAATTTTGAGAAAAGGGTTCCTTGAGTGAGATAAATACACATTAAAAATGTCCTTTTGCAATTATTTTGAATTTCTGATAATGGAGAAGCTTGATGAGAGGCATACAACTGTACTGAAAATACACAGAGAAAATTAACAAGAGACGATTGAATATAATTTTTATGTGTTTCATAAGTAAATAAATATTATGAGATGAAAAATTTCAAGAAATGCATTTTTCTTTACTAAATAATTCACAGAATTGGTTAAACATATTAATATTACTATAGGAGAAAAATGCATGATTTCAGGTAGGCCTTTAAAAACGTTTCCTTGGAAAAAAGTAGAGGCACTATAATGTTGTTTGATAAACCCTTCATTCCAATAATATATATTGAGCATAAATTAGGCTCCAATCACTGTATGATATTTTGGAACTACAAAGAGGAAGAACTAGGAATCCTGCCATCAAGTGGTTCACAAATCAATGCGGAAGACTTACTAATGCATAAGGCGTATGAACTAATAATTTTATTAATTAATTCTTATAATGAAAACAATGTAATTGTGCAATTACATCTTGTGCAATGTGTATAAAATCACAAATGGCACTTTAATCTGGGTATGAAGGTTGTGAATGTTGAAAGAGAAGAATTTCTAGAAAAGGTGATATTTGATTCATGTCATTAAAACTAACTAGAGTTTTGATATAAGACTAAAGACATAAGCATAGTTTAAATAAGGAAGAGTCTATATAAATAAATAGAAATAAGCAACATCTTGGAAAATTTAGGAACTACATAAAATCAGTTGCAGATATAAGCCATGTATTCATGCCCATAAAGCATGTCTTGTTCTTCTATCTCCAACACTTAGTAATGTTGTCAAATATATCATTGGTAATGGCAAGACAAGTTAAAGTAATCCAGGAGAATATAATGTGCAGATGCATTGAAACAGTAGAAATCATGAGGAAGCAAAAGCTAAAGTTCTGCCGAACTACAGAGGAGTATTACAAAGGGAATAGAAAATGTCTCTGCTGAACAAGAAAATCAATAAGCCCCGTTTACTGATAGCATGAGGTTCCTGAGAGGCAATCGCTGACATAGAGCTTCCTTTCACCGTGATTAAGCTCTGGGTCCTAAACCATGGCCCCACTTTCCCTAGAGCCCTACATAAGCTGCTCTTCGCAGTCACTGTTTGTATTTATGTGCATTATTCACACTGACTATCATTTTTGAGAGAACCTGAATAGACCTGTTTCTTACACTGTAAAACCTAATTAAGAAAGCAGATACAGAATAGAGAAGAACAATGAGGGCTTTCCAACCAGACAAACATGAATTCCCATCTCAGCTCTTGAAAATACTAGGTATTTGGCTTTGACAATATAATCTTTTGGACCTTTAGTTTTGTACTCTGTAAAATAGGGATATGATATATTTTTTATATCAGTGATTATGTTTTATGCTTCATATTTGGCATAAAACTAGCTAGTTATCAATGTTATTCAGTGTTATTCAAATTAAAATATTTAATTTTTGAATAAATAAATAATCTGGGTAGAAAGAATATTCATTTTAAGCTCCAGAGTAAAATCAATAATCCTATGTTTCTTATTCCAAGTATTTGTGAATGTCTTAGTAAAAGTTTAAATGGCATATTTATCAAATTTTCCAGTCCCATAATGGTATTCACACCAGTTTAGTCTGGTTAGCAATTACATTTTCAGAATGATCTCGAAACAACCTAACAATAAAAAATTAAAGACATGTGTTTGAATTTTCTTAAATGAAGCAGAGTTTTCAGTACTGATGAAAATTTTAAATGTGACTACTCTTTAAAACAGTTATTTGCCGGCAAACTATATTACAAAAACAGCACATCTGTGCAAGAATATATGTGCATAAATGTTCATTATCATTATTTACAGTGCTGAAAAACTGAAAACAATTTAAAAACTTATCAACTAGGAGAGTTGGAAATTTATTATGATGCATCTATACTATGTAATGTCAGATAGCTATTAAAAGGATAAAGCTGACCTCTTTGTAGAGAAGAAGTAGTGTAGTGTTTGAAACCAAGTACTCTTCAGCCAGCCTGTCTGTAATAGATCTCAATGAGGCATTATGGGCTAGTTACTTAAGCTTTCTCTGCTTGTTTCCTCCTCTGTAAAATGAGAATAGCAGATCTACCTCATAAAGGTTGTTGTAATATTTAAATGAATACACATACACATATATACCATTGAATGTATATAATTTTTAGCACAGTACTGGAATATAGTAAGTTATATATATCCATTTTCTATTATTAATAGTGTTGGTATGGAAAATGTTCAGAATACATTAAGTAAAAAATAAAACTACTGAACAATATATATAGTTTGACTCCCTTTAAAAAATAAAAAAAAATGTGATTATGCCTGTATATAGAAATAAGAAAATATAGAATTAGATAAAGATACTGAAGGAGAATTAAACACAAATAAAATATAAGCACAGATAAATAATTACAATTAGAAAGAGAGATGGTCAGAAGCTATTTAACTTCAACATTAAGAGTCCTGCAAAATGATTCAAGGATGAGCATTTATTTACATTTATAAAAGGTTAAAAGATTTGGGGGAGAAACAAGATGGCAGAGGAGTAAGTGGAAGCTACACTAACCTCCTCCCAGAACTAGTCTGGATTTACAACTTAATTTTGGAGAAATCATCTGGAATAACCAACCGAACACTTGTTGGAGAGAAGTCTTATAACCATGGAGAGACAGAAAAGGCCACTACATCACAACATGACCGGTAGGGAGTGCGGAGACGTGGAAGGGCTGGCTGGACTCACATGGGTGGCAGCTGAAGGGACTGAGAAACAGCTCAGCAGCCGGGGGTTCCCCCTGAGAAGGGCAGGGTCTAAATCCCCAGCTGGGCTTCCCAGCCTACAGCAACAGAGTGGAAAGGAAAATAGTATCCAGCTATGAAAAGTGAATAGCCACAGGGTTTCTTGCTAGCCGGAGAGAAACAGCTAGAGAAAAAGAGCTCTTAAGCAGATCACATACGAAAATATTTTATCCCCACTTACCAGCTCAAGTAGAGGGAAGGTAGAGGGGACTAGAGACGCTTGGGGAGAGTTTGGCGTGGTGGCTTTGAGGGGAGAGCTGGGGAAGCATCCGGCAGGGTCCCAGTGCTGACTCATCCGCACACTGCAGGGAGACCATTCCCCCCCACCCCCTCCAAGTGGCATCAGACTGAGGGAAACAAAAGCTCTGCTTACAGGAATTAATCTGCCACACCCACAGTCCTTAAACCTGATGGCTAATCTCGGCAGCCGTCCGTCTTGAGAGACGATGATGTAGCTTCTTAAGAGTCTATCTGCACCGTCGAGAATGGCTGTGCAGTCCGACTCGGGAGTGACACGGTATCTGTCTCCTCCTGTGTTGAATCGACATCTTGCGATGACGCTGGAGTGTCCTCTCCAGTGAAGCTGAAGCTACAGAGCCTGGGCAGGGTGATATGGAGGGTCTGCTGTTGCCCATGCAGCAGACCCCCCCTCTCTTCGCAGCTGAAGGGTCCAAGGGAAAGACGGAGTCAATACAGCTTGGCTTCAGGTGCGCCGCAGGAGTTGCCGGTGTTGACCACAATGTCAAACCGCCTTATGGACTCCGGCTCCGGATTTTCTGTCGGGGTTTACTCCCTTAGCCTTTCCCCTGAAGAGGTATGCCGCAAGGCAGCGGAGGTTTTTTGGAGTCAGAGTTTTCCTTCTCTGATGTGCCCTGACTGGAAGATCGAACCAGCAACACTTAGCTCGCAGGCCGACGCTCAATCCACTGAGCCAAACCAGCCAGGGCCCAGATGGCTAATCACACATTGAATAAATTAACAACTAAAGAAGACAGACAAAGGCAGTAGATCCCTGGAGGTCTCCAACAGGCTGCCTAGGCCCAGACTGGTACAGGATCTGACGCCACCAGGGCAGATCCAGGAAGTGCAGATCATTCTAAGAAGCACCAACAAACAATAAGAGTCACAAAAATGGGGAGACAGAGAAACAACCCCCCATTGAAAGGAAAGGTAGAATCCCCAGAAAGAGTGCTAAATGAAATAGAGGGGAGCAAACTACCAGATATGGAATTCAAAAGATGGATTATGGAGAAGTTCAATGAGCTCAGTGGAAACTACAAAGAACTCCAGAAAAACTACAAGAAACTTACTGAGAATTACACCAGCATGAAAAAGGACATGGAAGCTGTCAATAAGAGCCAGTAGGAAATGAAGAATACAATCTCTGAATTGAAGAACACAGTAGAAGGAATTAAAAGCAGGCTAGAGGAAGCAGAAGATCGGATCAGTGAGCTGGAAGACAACTTAGACAAAAATTCCCAGACAATGGAACAGAATGAAAAAAGACTGAACAAGACTGAAGAGGCTCTAAGACAGCTGCAAGACAACATGAAACATAATAATATCCGTATCATAGGAATTCCAGAAGGAGAAGAAGAAGAGCAAGGGATAGAAAACCTCTTTGAAAAACTAATGACAGAAAACTTCCCTCACATGAGGAGAGAAAGAGTCACGCAAGTCCAGGAAGCACAGAGGGTCCCAATGAAAATGAACCCCAACAGGCCCACTTCAAGACACATCATAATTAGAATGGCAACATTGAAAGACAAAGAGAAAATCCTAAAAGCAGCAAGAGAGAAACAACTAAAAACATACAAGGGAGCTCCAATAAGGCTATCATCAGATTTCTCAGCAGAAACACTACAAGCCAGAAGGGAATGGAAAAAATAATCCAAGCAATGAAAAACAAAGGCCTACGATCTAGAATACTCTACCTAGCAAGACTCTCATTCAAAACGGAAGGTGAAATAAGGAGTTCCCAAGACAAAAGAAGGCTAAAAGAATACATCTCCACCAAACCAGCATTGCAAGAGATGCTAAAGAGTCTGCTTTAAGAAGATGAAGAAACAGAGAGAGACAGAGAGGAACATGAGTACAAAGGGGGAAAATGACAATGAATAAGTACTGAAAGAAAGAGGGAACTTCTACCATTTGCAACAACATGGTTGGAACTAGAGAGAATTATGCTTACTGAAATAAGCCAGGCAATGAAAGAAAAATACCTTATGCTATCACCTATTACAGGAAACTAATGAACAACACAAACAAGTGAGCAAAACTGTACCAGAGATATGTAAACAAGGAATAAACTAACAGTAACAAAGGGGGAGATGGTATGGAGAAAAGGGGGTAAGAAAGGGAAGGGTCTAGTCAAAGTACATGTATAAATGACCCATGGACATGGACAACTGGATGGGGACTGAATGTGGGAGAAGGTGGGGCAGGGTGCAGGGAAGCAAGAAGGGGAAAAATGTGGGACAACTGTAATGGAAAACAAACAAACAAAAATTTTAGTGGGGGAAAAATTAAAATATAAAGAATAAAAATGCAAGTTCAGTGAATATTAGAAGGACAAGGATTTTCCTTCACATTGTATGTTTTTCTCCCTATCTGATCCCTCCAGAGTTTGGCATTCTAAAGAAGTAAGTAATGACATAAGTTTCTTTGCATAAAACTAATAAGACCAGTTGTTAATAAAGGTTTTTTTTTTTTTAGTTTTTTTTTTTAACTAAGACTTTGACTGCAATGTCATGCCTAAAGGAGACATGCTTGGTCTTTGGTTGTTACCAAAAACCTCTGAGGAACTGGGATTGACTTTCAAAGGTAATAAAATTCCACGAGATAAAAGGCCTGGTACCTTGGATGAATGTGCGGTCCATGGCACTCTTTCCAGGGAAGGAATGAAGCTTATTTTCCTGAAATATGGCTATATGGGACCTTAAGGCACAATGGAAATCCAGAAGAACTTGGAAAAGACAGGTGTTTACAGGCAAGGCTGAATGCCAGGTATGTGGTTCTGCTTCTGTGCTCTGAAGGGCAGACTGAAAGTCACCCTAAATGTTCCTTGCGTAAGTTCCAGCAAAGCAGAACTAAAGATCATAAGTGATCATTTTCTGCTCTTGTTGTGTTCATGCAAATGAACAGGATAAATTAAAAATGGACTTAATGCAGTCCCTTTAATGACAAGGAGGGTAAACTTAGGGAGAAAAATCGCGATTCAAGGAGAATCATAATGCTCAGTGGTAGACTATAAAGTAGTGCAGCTAAGTGTCTTTAAAGTTTCTTTTCTTTTCATTTAAAATATGTTTTCATTTGAAAGTTAAACTATGTCTGTGGCATTATCAAAGATGTTTAATTTACAGGCAAGAAGAATGTCAAATGCCTTGCAACTGGATGTCTTTCCGATAAGACAGTCCTATAGATTTAGAGACTTGTTTGTGGGTTATGTTACATAAATCAACATGTGTTTTCTGTTTTCAAAGGGCATAAGCCTATGATCTCATTGTTTGAGTGATTGTCTGTACGTATAGGCCTCACTTAATCCTGTCTGCATTGCTGCCTCCTGAGACTCAACGGTTTGACCGAACTAAGTGGCTGGGTTGGTGAAGAACAGGGTGGTTTGTGGGCTTCACTTTAAAACTGGTTTCTCTTTTCTGTCCTAAAGGCTTGGACAGAAAGAGCCCAGAGGCCTGAGAGGGGGGAAATGTAAAATATTTCCCTCAGCCCAAACTAATTATAATGGGCAAAAGGGTTTTGGACAGGTGTGATATACCTGACACACCTTCCTCCAAAGAAGCCCTTTTTTTCCCTATGTGGGACATTGAAAAATTAATACCTGTCTTTTGTCATCTAGTGGTTATGGATTGAATGATGTCCTTTAACCCTTTTCGCCAAATCTGTTGCCTCCAGAATACAACAAGAGTGCCAGCCTGTGAATCAAGCATGCCGTTGTCTGGGGACAGCCAACCGACCTGGAGTCTGCATGATCCTTCTCCACATGGGAAGGCCACCATCCCCTTCAAGCCCCGCTCTTATTAGGGATTTCTGGGCCCACGGGTAGGCAGGGTGATGACCATGTCCAGCTTGAAGCAGCTAGAGGAGCTCAAGATCTTTGCCCATTGTCCTTTATAAGATTATAAAATGTCTTAAGTCTAAGTGGGAGTGATTATTATTTTTTATTATTAAAATAATTAATTAATTGTTTATTTTTAAAAAAGAAGAAGAAGAATATATGAACGGGTGAGGCAGGAGAGCTTGTATGTATGAACCATGGGCATGAACTTGGGGGCGGGGATTGTTGGAGGAAGGGGGTGCTGGGTGGAGGGGAGCAAAGGGAAAAATATTGGAACTATTGTAACAATATAATAAATAAAATATACTTTTAAAAAAAGGTTAAAAGATTTGGTGACTATACTCCCCTGAATATAAGGGGAAAAATTTATATAAGTACTATAAATTTCACATGAAAACTAATACATAGAGGCAGAGAATATTATATTCCATTTTTTATAGAAAAAATATTTAATTTCTGCAAAAAACTTAAGTTAGCTAGAAATATACAGTGATATTACTAATTTTAATTTTATTTATTTTAAAGAAATCTCTACAGAAAATGTATTTTTTCTTTAGTTTTTCCTTTTTTATTTCCCATTAGTAGCATTTTCTAGAATTAAAATAAATCTGGCAAAACATATCAATTTTTACACAGAAGCATTAAGGTGCTCTATTCTATCATTTTATAATGAAGTGAAACATAGTTAATGTGTGCTTGTTCTTTCAACCAATATGTTGGTTTGTGTAGGTGATCCTTACTCAATGGGAAAGGTGACTATGTCAAAATGCTGAAGAAAAACAGTTAAATGATTATTACAGGTCACGTAGCAGATAATCAGCATTAATGCCACTCACAGATTAGAGTCCTCTGGCAGCAAACTACGCCCAATCAAAACCCATTTTGTCTGTTTGATGTGGGAGTAATAAAAAATCTTCTGAGAGTTCGGCCCACAGAAAGAGAGTACATTTATCCTTGGTTAATGCATATCACTGAACTTGGTGGGGCAGTTACACTCTCCATAATTGGCTATTTGTGTTTTTAACCAGATGTCTATTGTATAATGGATGACATACTTTTTGACTTTTAGGGTAGAACTGCCTATATTACTGTGTAAATCAGGTAAGTCAATTATGGTATGGCACAAAAGCAGGTCATGACCCATGTTCTACCTCAAAAGGAATTATTGGGAAAAAAAGCCATTATTATTATTATTATTTTAAGTAAATTTGACTTTACCTTAACCTCAAAGTAATGGTGTGTATTAAATTATTATGCTGTAACCCAAGTTAAATAATATGAAGCCAATGAAAGAATGTTCAGACTACTGAGGGCATTAAACACTAAAACACACAGAGAAAAGCATTAAATTTATAAACATTGTAAAAATAGTCATGATTCTTAATTGTAATTATGTCATCGTCCAGGTGAAATGTGCTAAATTAATAAACATATAAATTCCATATTTGATCTTCCATAACAATATAAGAAATTGACAACATAATGTGATAAAATATTGCAAACTTAGAAACCTAAAAATGATCTATGAAAAATAGCATATTTTATTTTTAAAACTACTATTTGAAGATTATTGTTAAGTCATTTAATATTATGATACTATGAAGGCCTTTAATTGGTTATTGTGAAATATTGTCCACATTCTTCAATGTTGAAGAATACTATCCCATAAAATAGAGTTCCAAGTATAGAAATGACCAAATATTGTATTTCACCCCTTTTCAGAGTATTAAAGGGCAATATTTTTCATGTAGCTATTCAGCCAGTCTTTGCTATGGATGTTTTTCATATAAAAATCATCTTTAAAATTTCTAATATACATGCTTAATAAACTGAAGTCCTGTGAATTCTTCAGTGTAAAAATAAAGCTTTCTCCTAAATTTATATATATATATATACACATATGTATGCATATATGTATATATATGTAAAATGACTGATAATAATGAGTAGTTACTGTCACAGGCTAAAAACTCATTAGCACAGCCAAAACATTTGCTGATTTTTTTTTTTCTGACAAGAAGATAGAATTTAAATCATAAAAGCCTCATTACTAGAAATTCAGAAAGGATAAATCCATACCTTGACTTTTGGAACTGGAAGCTTAAATAATTATTATGCTTGTATTTTCCATTTATAAGTTTTGTATAATCCATGATAGTTTCAGATAGTACAAAAGAAAGTGCAACTTCTCAGAGTGCTACAATGCAACAGACTCCAACTCATATGGAGCTCTCAGTTTATTTGTAAAATTTATTCATTAGAAAATACTTATTTATTTTTTTAATCAGAAACACTTAGAAGTCTTTACCACAAGCCAAACAATAGGTCTGGTTCTGTCACAAAGGACTCTCTCTAACAGCATTTTGCAGTTTAGATCCACAGTCCCTAAGCATAGGAAATGGACATTCAAGTTACACATTTTCATTCATTCGTTTATTCATTCATCTCTGTGTTATTTTTACTTTTTATATTTGGAAAATAAAATAATAATAATCCTTACTAATTGATGTGCTGTTTACTATGTGTCAGGTCCTGTGCTAAACATTTAATAAATATAAAATCTTTTAAGTTTGAAAATATATGAAGTAGATATGTCCTAACTATACATGAAAAAAATTAGCTTTGAAAAATTTACATTATTTAACCCAGATTACATAGTTAATTCATAACAAGCTAAATGTATCTATCTTATAGAATAAATAGTACAATAGAATTTTCCAAATCTGGTCACAAGAAACCTAGTCCCTGATGCCTAGACATGCTCCATAGAGGAAAAAATGTGTTCATGGTCAAGTAATTTTTGAAAATATTGCTATTCCCTCTTTATTCATAATTTCAGTTATAACACAGAAAAGTTATATAAATATTGCACTGAAAATGTCTGATCAACTCTTTTAAAGCCATCATAAACCCATTTTTATTTCAAGCATATATTAATAGTCCTTTCCATTAGTAATACACAGAAGACACTTAGATAAACATTGATCTATTACAAGAATTATGATTGTGAACTCTAACTATGGGAATGAGAACTGAAGAACAAAGAAAATCATGTGTATTCTCTATTATAAATCTAAAAATAAGAAACCCATAATTCATTGGACAAACAATGAATATTTATCCTGATCCTTCTGGTTTAAAATGTCTTGGGGAATTTTGTGAGAGGTTAAAAAAATACTTTGATCATCACTATTTGCTGTGTTCCATTTAACTGTACAGGTTCATAACCTTATGCCCTCCTCCGATACCAAGGATGTTGTCTTGTAAAGGTGAGCTTTTAATTACCAGAAGTAACAGAGGAAAGTATATCCCTGGCTAATTAACAATCTATCAGCACTACCAAAAGCAAAGTTAAATTACTCGTACCTCTAATAGAGCCTAATAGATTTGTCATCTTTGTGTAAAAGAGACTGAACCTTTATGTGCTATTTTACTTTCATTATTGTAACCAGGACTATTGATCTGGTAGATGGTGCTCAGTAAATTCTAAATGGCCATCTTGTTACTTTCACATTGTGCAACGTACTAAGCAAGGATCAAGCATAGAATCCTTTTTTATAGGAGTCTTGTGAAATAATGGCAAAGAAAGTGAACTTATTATCTCCATTTCAAAAAGTAAGATTTAATCATTTATCAAGTCCAAAATGATAATGCCTTGCCAAGAAATCCATCCAAAGTAACTGGCCATCTTTTTGCTCAACCACTCCCAGAGTTTGATAGGATTAGTACCATTCTTTATTCCCTGAAGGGTGAGTTTTCTAAGTTTATTGCCCATTACTTTTCTTCTGAAGAGGCCTAATAGCAGCACTTTTCCTTCTAAATTTGTGTATATTGTCATGTATTTCTCTCTCTCTCTCTCTCTCTCTCTCTCTCTCTCTCTCTCTCTCTCTCTCTCTCTCTCTCTCTCTCTCTCTCTCTTCTCTCATTCTCAGAGGCTAACATGTATAGTTTTGCAATTTCCTGCTCCTGTGCAATCATTTGCTTCTCTTTAATCTACACTAAAACAAATGGGAAGCAATACCTAAGAAACTATTCTGGCGCGTCTTAAACATCCTTGTTTTAAAATTTAAGAGAGAGCTATAATGAGGTTCCCGCTGTCATGCAAGATAGGTGAATCTGTAATTTCATGACACACTCAGGGATTATTTTCCATTTCAGTGGACTAAAAGAAGTGTTTCTCATTTTTAGAAACCAAGAGACTATTTGCTGTCTTCTTATAAAATGTGTTATGAGTAAATTTAGCTCAATGAGCTGAACGAAAAAGGGGGAAGTAAGTCATACTGATAGACAAAATTGAAGGGTTTTTTTTTTTTTTTTGTAGTGCATTAGGAAGTACTTTTCTTTTTACTCATTACCTATATTTTCTCTCACTATATTCAGAAAAACCTTAATAATGAATGTGTTAGAAGCTTTTAGTAAAGAACTGATTTTTTTTGAAAGGTAAAAGGAATTCAGAAGGAAAAATGATGCAGTTTTTATTAGTTTGGGGAGTAGGGGAAATACAAATGATTCAAAATGTTGCTTTCCTATATTGAGAATTAACATTGTTCTTTATTTACATCATGGAAAACTTTTAAATATCATTTCACAATTATATCAGCATATTATCAAAATATTATATAGTAAGTGAAAAAACTCCCAAGTAGTGTTTCTTTTAAGCTATTAACATATAATATTTTCAAACTATAGACTATCAACCAATTACAAATACATGAAATGCAGAGTTGGTAGGAAGAGCTAAAATACAGTCACTAAATAAAATAATTTTAATGTATAGCTGCTTTATAAGGTGAAAATTTCTGAGTATTTAGATTTTACTTTATTAATTTCTACAATGAGTGTGAAATAAAAGCACAGAGTTTTTATAAAACATACAGAATAAAATATAAAAGTCTTTTCTGTATTTGAAAGCAGTTTATATTCTTTAGATGTGGTATATGATATTAATGGAGAGCACTAAAATATGTTAACCATTTTTAAAGTTCACAACCTTCATGTTTCTTTGGTCCAGTTATTTTTAGTTAAGATTTCAACTATGTATTAAGTGAGAATTTGGATAGGAGATGCACTGTATGTCACAAAACAATCAAATGTGAATTCTTATAACTTTCAGTGACTTACTTATTCTATTTATTATTCTATCATTGTGTTTTACAATTATCTTTTCACTTCCTTTTTCTATCCGAATTCCTCAAAGTCAAAACAAGATTTTAGGGTTCCACAAAATGTTTCTGGACCTGAAAATGGTGCCTTAAATGTCTAGCATGAGGAAAAATTAAAATGTGGTAAAAATACCTAAGACCTTAAAGCCAACATATATTTTGATCTAAAACATTTATTTTTCTATTGTTTCATAGGGGAAGGTGTCTAAGAGAGTACTGTTTTACTGGTGTAAAAGGGACTTTTGTCTACTTCCATTGCAAATAAAGATTAAATAACAACATGATTGTATTGTTTTTAAGACTGAAAGTTCCGATAGGAAAATATTTCCTTCACAAATTATTTTTAGTATTAAAGATATAATATTTGTACAAAAGACTTAGAAAAACTTCTGGATTAACATTTTAATTACAGAGGGTAAATGATTTTGATGTTGATGTTAGTTAAATGCTTTTCTACAAAGTACCCAGTGATGCTTCAACCCTGTACTTTATTTCATTGAGTTCTAGTCTAAATTTTATAAACCAGGTCAGTGTACAACATTTCTTGTATAGCCTAAGAAAAACAAATGGCTCATTCTGGTCTTTGAGTTTCTTCATTGGTAAAATAGGTGGCTTTAGTTAATAATTAACAATTTCCTCCATTTTGTCTACATGATTTTGTGGAGCTATATAAACTTGGGTTTATTTAAAGTAATGTCCAGGTGCCTAGTGAATTAAGAATAAATAATGTTGAGATAAAATGACATCTTTAGTATTTATCATCCCCCAAAAAAACTTCAAAGTAATGTAATTCATATTGTAATTTTTTCCTCCCATCAGCTGGGATTGCTGTTATTAAGACAACTCTCAGGACTTAGAAATCCACAATTCAAGTATTCAAAGTATATTATGTATTATGTATATTTTGAAGATTGTAATTGATGATATTGTAAAAAACGATCAACACCCAAAACCTCCAAAGATGGGTGTGAATATAATTTTAAGAATTTAGCAATTTCTAAAATTTGGATTTCTGCAGTTTGGATTATTCAAACAAAGCATTCCCTACTCATCTTTAAAGTCACTACTAGAATTATTCTTTTCTCGCTTTTTTTTCCTAATTTATATTCCTTGACTTCATTCATAGAATTATCCATGAACAACAATGGAACACAGGGACTCAATAAACAAAGTTATTTCACAAAGGACTTGTGGAGGAAAATGTTTAATATTCATATTGTGTTAAACAGAGTCTGAGCAAGATAATTACTCAAGTAACTGAACATATTACTAGGCACACTGTATGTTCCAAAAGGTGTATGTGTAATCTTAATGTGATAAAAAATATATATATATATAGGGATTTTTACTGCTTGGACAGCAGTACAAATAATTATGTTTCTGTTCAGGTCATCCTGAGGTGGTAAGTCACTTAATGATTTAAGTATTAAACTAAATACAAATATCAGGACTGCATTTGTAGGGACACTATAAGCTACAATCTGTACATAAAACAGTGACATAAAAGTTAAGGACAAGTTAAAGATTTCTGAATTTACAAAGGCAGAGCAATAATACAAAAACTCCAAGGAGAAAGTTTCATTAATTGCTCTTATTTAATAGTTATCTTCCTCATGAGGTATTACTCTTTTGTCTCTTTTGTTTTCGCTTTCTGTATTATTAGATAGCAGAGCCAATTTTTGAGGTTGTTTACTTTTTCAATTTCAGTTAAAAACGAAAAGAAATGAAGGACAAAAGAATGAAGCAGAAAAAAAAACATCCCTTCAGGCAAATCTTGAACTCACCTTGTTATGTTATTAATGCATTAACCTCAAAGGAATCGATAGTCCATTGAGGTTAACACATTAGCAGATCTAATCTGCTTTTTTATTTGAAGCTGTTATAGAGATATTAGTTATGTGAACTATGATGTTAGAATTTTAATTCTCTTGTATTTGCATAGTAACTTAAAGTTTATAAATACTTTAATATGCACCATTTAATTTTTATTTTTATCTGTACAAGCGCTGTGAGAGGAACACAGGATAGGCATTATTTCCAGATTTTATAGACAAAAAGGTGAAAATGATAGATTTGGGAATCCTTTGCTCTGGTTTATGGAGCAAGTAAGTGAATCCAATTTCTATGGATCTAAGCCCCCCATATCTTATGTCTTCCTTTAATAATCCATTGATTATAGGCATTTTTAAAACATACTATAGACTCAAAGTTCATTTTCCACATATGCATTTATTTTTTTCCATGAAAACATTTTTTAAAGAAAGTTAAAATGCTTTATAGTTTGAAAGTTAAAAAACAAAAGATGCCGAATATCTTTCTAGAAAGTCTTTTTTCCAATACTTATTAATAGCAATTTAAAATTTTCCCATAGGTATTTTTACAGGCTATCCCTGTCATTATTTATCACATTAGCATTCTGTTAAAACCCACAAGTGTCTGTTACAGTTTAATGATAAACACTATGTGTAAACTAGGGAAGGTAAACCATTTTCAGTATTTGTGCCTTGTTAATTTTCTTTGGATTAATTGATTTATTAACTTCTTATTTAATACAAAGGCTAAGCCAGAAATAATAAAAATGTAGAACAGTAATGTGCATATTTTAATATTAAATAAGTTTATGTATCAGTCCACATACTGCTGCTTTTGTTTTAATATCATAGAAGTTGAAAAAATGAGAGGAGGAGGAGCTGTCTTAGTAGCATTCGCGGTGTGTGGGGTTTCGTGAGTGTTTATGAACTGATCTTGTGTAATCTGCGTTTCAATAGGTTAATAAATCTGACTTTCATCTCCCAAATTCAACTATATAAAAAAGTCCCATAATTTATATAATTAATTGAATTAATTGATATAATTAATTAAATCTGGAAATGATTTAAATGAAACACTACACATATCAAGACTGAAGAAAATTATAAAATGTATACATTTAACAGTGATATTATGCCTGGAAATTTTAAGCACCTTCAACTTAATGTAAACTTATTATTTTACGATTATAATTTAGTCATAGTACTTTTCAGTTACAGCACATTGATATAAGTTTCTTGAAGTTATTAAAACTTCTGGAAGAGATTAAGTCTGTCAAAAGTATTGAACTGATGCAAACTGAGGATTTATGTGATGAGAAACCAAAACACACACATCTGTAACATAAACATTCTACACAGGAAGTCTCCAACTCTAGAAGATATGACATTGGGCTAAATAATCATCCAAGTGCCAGCAGGTGCCACGCAGCAGTGGCCCTGCAGTGGCCCTCTCCAGTGTATCTCAGCCCTGTATTCTCTTGTAAAACCTGTGAATGCGCATCGTAGAGAAGACAACTTTGCATAAAACACTTACAGTTTAGAAAGACTAGGAATGCTGGATGGATAGAAGATAATTTCTCTCTGCAAATGGATATATTTATGTGTGCTTATACTAGATAAAAGTCTCAAAACTGAAAACTGGAAAATGTCAGCAAAATTTATCCAAATTTAATTTTAACTCAGTGAAAATGTTCCACTTGTCCTGGATTAAATAGCATCTCATAATTTATTATAGTGTAATTTGTTAACATGAGATATTTAATTCAAAATTTCACATTAGCCCTGGCCAGTGCGGCTCAGTGGACCAAGTGGCCGCCTGAAAACCAATAGGCCACTGGTTCTATTTGAAGTCAGGGCACATGCCTGGGTTGTGGGCCAGGTCCCCAGTTGGGGGCATGCGAGAGGCAACCACACATTGATGTTTTCCTCTCTTTCTCCCTCCCTTTCCCTCTCTCTAACAATAAATAAATAAAATATTTAAAGTGGATTTGCAGTGTGAGATAACCTTCAGTATTAAAAAACATCCACATTAATACATATATACATATTTATTTTCATAGTAATATATGCACTCATACACATTTCAATTGGTATGTGATTTCAGAATACAATTATAAGATTTAATTAAATATTATAATTTAAAATAAATTATTGGATAAAATTACTAAAAGTAAAAGTTTGGCATATCATCTAGAATTTGAGCATTTATATCACTAAGATTTTTATGTTATTAAATTTTGATAGACTAATGGCTAGAATTTTAATAATGTAGCCTCTTATTATCTCTTAATTCTTTTTATTTTTATACAAATTAAATTTAAGTAGTATAAGTCTATCATTAAATCTATTAGTCTCTTAAGGTTAATGGTACACTGTGTAAATATTTTTCTGTAAGTTTATAAAATATTATGCCAAAACAGATATTTTTAAAAAGGATGCAAATGTTTCTTATTTTTTCTTATCTATGATAGTTTACCTAAAACAAGTAAGCTGGCACGTACATTAAGTAAATAGATAATATTTAATAGATAAATCTGAGGAAATTAATTTTTTTTAAATCCTTATTTATGTTATGGTTTTATATTTACACTTTGTTTAATAAACATGTGTACCACATTGCCATTAGCATAATCAATTAACCTAGAAATAGTTATACATCTAATACATGTCAGACAATATATTCTAGAAGTTTGTTTCTAAGAATGAATAAAATATACAGTAATTTCTGCTCTCATGTAGTTTATATTCAAGTTGGAGAAGACAGAAAATAAGCAACACATATATATTTTTTTTTCAAATATTCATGAGTGCTTTGGAGAAAATTAAGTGAAGGGCCTAGGATATGCTGGGTATTTGTATGCTTGTGGATAGAGGGTGGTTTGAGATTCTATATAGGATGATCACGTAAGCCAAAGAGAAAATGTCATCTGAGTGGAGACCTGAAGATGATGTTAAGCCAAAGAAAAATATGGAGAGAGCATTCCATGCAAAAAAAAAAACCGAAAGTGCTAAACTTTGAGGCTGGAGTCTGTCTGCTACATTCAAAACTGAATGAAGAGCTGTGGGTAGGAGGTGAGCTGCAGAAATCAGATCACACAGAGCGTACTAGGACATTGTGAGTCCTTGGCATTTACTCTGAGTGACAGTCAAGGGGCTGAGCAGAGGGTTGCCTTGATCTCACTTAATTTTGTAAACAAGCCTGAGTGAAACTGTCGAAACACTGCAGGATTCTGAACACATTTTGATTTTGAACTTGAACTCCTATGATTAAGCATAATACAAACAATGAATTTTTATCCCATTACGGCTACCAAAGCCATCTGTGTGGTGTGAAAACATGAAGTAGAACTGTGTTATATTAAGTTTGTTTCATTACTACTTATGCAAGTGACTATTCACCTTGAACATTTTGAATTGATTTATTTTGTATTATATAACAAAAATATGCACAACTAAATTGTCAATATGAGTTAAATAAACCTAGTTTAATTTTTTACATTTAAACTTTTAAACTTTGTTTTTGGTGCTAATCATTGATAAAATTTATATTGGACTAGTGAAAGTACAGGCAGTAGTCCTAGACAATCCAAAAATACAATTCTTAGTAATAGGCTTACACATATTAATATGGGAAATGTTCAGTCAGTTATTTTTATAAATATAAATACCACATATCATTCTAAAGAGGTTAAAGATATATAATAAAAATGGGAAGAAAATGATTCAAAATGCCCTTTCATATTGCCACAGTTCTATAATGAATTGTCCTTAGGTATTCTAACGTCTGCATTGTACCAAACAGCAGGCCTCAGGAGAGTATTTATGATCTTTGATTAGGAGCTACTATATGGTCGTTTTCATCTAGTGCATCCCTATAGCTGAAAACCTAAAATGAGCACACACTGTTATCTGCTCTGAAAACAACATACCATAATATCCAGAGGTCATCTTGCAGACAAGTCTATCAGCAGGAATGTTGGGTCCAATGAGAATCCGACAGAGAAGCAGTCATGGCATGCAAGCTGCAAGCTGAGAACTTGTTCAGTTAAGTGTACTACAGTAGATTTGACCTTGCCTCTAGGTACCAAACAATTCATGCTTTAGATTAGCAATTTTGTATTAACCACAGACTCAGTGATCCTCACTGTTTGGTTTTTGTGTCTTACTGCTTTTCTGCAACATACTTGCTTTAAAAGGCATGATTATATAGTAGTAGAAATCGTTTATAATACACACCAGAATGTAGGACTGAGATGCAGTTTCTATTCACAGTGATAGTTCCTCTTAACTTTCAGATTTCATGTGAATTTAAGCTCCCTTCTTGCTCTACTGCTGTGCAATTGTAAAGAAATGAATTTTTCACCAGTTACTTTTTACATGTCTACAAAAATTATGTTTAAACACTATTGAATTTATATATTGATGAAACGGTTTCAAAATACCTACTCCTGCATAAAAGTTTGTTTGAGGTCTACCCATTGTTTATTTTTTAGACTAGGATCTCAATTTTCATTCTGTATATTTTCTGGGTAGATTATGGAATGTGCATATACGTGAAACTATCTGTCAATTGATGACTAATGGGAATTTTCTGATCAAAATATATGATTGTGAATAAGTACAGAAAAGTGTAATAGTACATTATCCTGTGAGATTTATGTGACTTTGTCTTAAAATAGAACATGCACAATATTTATCAGAGAGGAAATTTGTTTGACAAAGGACAGAATTTTAGCCTAGGAACACCTACCTGTGTTGATTGAATGCATAACTCCACTTTTAAATATACATAAAATGTAACATTTAATAATAAGACTATCATCTTATATTTTTACAATGCTTTACAGTATCTAAATTTCCCCCATAAATAAATAAATACATTTCTAGTTTTAACTAAATACAAATAGTAACCATAGCAAAAACCCAAGGAAATATGATTCCACGTCTAATTGAGACCAATAGATTTCTAGCAAGCTGTGTAATTTCCATATTTATGTATACCATTCAGAAACTTTCACATAGATAACTCTGTGTGTGTGTATGTGTAAATTATATATATAATTTTTCTAGAAACATCTGCTTGGTCCCATAAGTGTAATTGTGACACATGCCACATGTCACCTTCAGAGATTATGTCCCAACAGTATTAAAAATTAAGAGAACTGGAAGATGTCCATATGTTAACTGAAAGAGAAGAAGAGAGATTTGAGCAGTAATAAATAATTTGTTTAATCTTATTCAGCTATGAGGACAGCTGGTTCGGAAACTAAGCATATCTCTGAATTCATTTTGGTGTGCTCAAGTAAATTAGCTTGAAAGCAGCAGAAATAACTGCCAAATTGACATATTTTAAATCCCTTTATAATCTATTTGATCCTCTTTACTATTTGTTCCTCTCTTCAGATTGATATCAACACCTGAAAAAATTTTTTTTGTGATTTTGTATCTTTTATCAATGATCTAACGCTCTATATGTACATTGCTTCAGGTTTTAGTTACTTACTTTTATTTGTACTTTCTTTTCATTAGCTATTTGCAGTTCTAAAAAAGCACAGGGAATTGTTTATCTTCTTTATTATCCATTCCACTACTTAATACTGTTAAGCTCTCAATAAATAATCATTACTCTGGGTATAAAAGTTAGATAATTTCTAAAATTATCAAAAGTATAAAAATTACTTTATTAAATTAGTTTAATAATTAAATAATTATACACTTTTTACTCGAGCTAAATATGTCAAGCAAAAATATTTTTAAATGAAACTCAGGTTTATATAGTGAAGATGAAGCATGGAGCAAGTGAAGTAAAAATAGTTATGAATGTGTAATATGTACAAGTTTTACAACATTCAACAATAACAACTTTATAAGTCTATGCAATTGATTGCTAAAATGATAAAACTGAATTGTTTCTTTAAAAAACTGAACAACTTTGTTACTTGTATATGAATTATACATTCATATACACCTTATTATGATATGTTTACTATGAAAATGTAAACACTCAAGTCACTGTGTACACGCATGTGTGTCTTTCTACTGTTCAGGAAACAATGGTCCTGAAGATCCACATGTGTCCGGACCACTACTTTGTTTCTTCCATATCTGAAAAAACTTATCTGTAATTAAAATTCAAAGGCCATTCTTGGCTGGTGGCTCAGTTAGTTGGGCATAGTCCTGCAGACCAAAAGGTCATGAGTTCATTCCCTGGTGAGGGTACATGCCTGGGTTGCCACATGGTTCCACGTTCTGGTGAGTTTAAGAGGCAACCCACTGATACTTCTCTCTCACATAGATTTTCTCTCCCTTTCTCCCTCTCTTCCCTCTCCCTCTCTAAAAATGAATGAATATAATCTTAAAAAATAAATAAAAAGCAATAAATATATGCTCATGAGGAATAATAATAATGACAATAATAATAATGTATAAAGATATGCCTTCAGGAAAATATGTAACTATCCAATTAGGACTTTTTTGCATAATTTTTTTATTCTTAAAACACCTTGTGACATGATTTTCATTTTCATTTTATGTTTCGAGTATGAAGTCTCAAAACTTATCTTCCTTTATAGATCCTCACTAGAAATATGATTAGTTGATAGCAATTTAAATAGATTCTTCAACCCATAGGGTCTAATTTTTGCATAAGATTCATTAAAGAATGAAAATATTTAAACAAAGATCAAACCTTTGTTAAAACGGCTGATTGTTATTACAATAAAACAACTTCTGACATAATTCAGATACATTTTTTGTCAGTTACTTTCCCTTTTTTTTGTGGCAGATTGATTTAGCACTCTCTTAATCCTTAATGTTATATTTCTTGCAAGGTTACAGTAAAACCTCTCTTATGTAAAAAAAATTATGAGGATTGGCACATATTTCTGGAATGTCATCTTCTTTTGACTATTAAATGTGGGCAATCTATCTTAGTAGACATTCTTGAGGTTTTCATAATTGATGGTATGCTATTGAAATATTCGCCAGAGATTTTTACTGAAAACGTGGGCCCATAGAGAAAATGGTTTCAAATGCTACTATCTCCAACTCTAATTATGCATAATTTAATG
Organism: Furipterus horrens; assembly: GCF_987537825.1. NCBI lineage: Eukaryota > Metazoa > Chordata > Mammalia > Chiroptera > Furipteridae > Furipterus > Furipterus horrens. The sequence continues at coordinate 29,058,010 of NW_028327182.1, read as the reverse complement.
TTTCTGAAAATATCAAATGTAAAATGAAAATAATTCTTACCTCACATAGATATTGTCTCTTAAGCACCTGAAATACAATTGCATATAGCTTTCCTTTCTTTTCTTTCTGAAGCAAAACCAAATTTTGTTCTAATTATTTCTTAACAACATACACTTTTTTAAAATATATGAATAATATTTATTAAATTATATAATAAGGTAAACATTATGTTCAACCACTTTAAGACCAGACAGAATGTTCTTTTTTGTTTGTTTGTTTGTAAACTCAGGAGACATGAACCTAATCTTATCAGAGAAAAGATAAAAAAATAGAATACCTTCAGACTAATAAGTCCTAGTTTATTAAAGTGGTATGTATATCAACAATTTAGACTTCAAAAGTGAAGAAATAAACAAAATACAGATTGAAAACAACTGATTGTGAGATGTGAGAATTGTGGTGGAAAAGTGTGGCAATTAGGTAAACCTGTACACTACCAAGTAAAAGCCTTGACAAAATACCCTCACTTTGTGAAATGTTAGTTTTTTAATGGTAATACTCACTGCTTGGGTATTATGCTGGCTAATGAGAAAATGTTCTTGATGGAAGGCAGCTAAAACAAGTAACTGTTCAGTAAGGAAAAAGCTTTTTAAGTACATTTTTTAAAAAGTTTTAGAATAAATTTAAATCTATGAACAAATCAGAGAGTTTCCATATACCCCACACACAGTTTCTACAGTTGTCACTATCCATTAACCAATATTGATGCCTTAGTATAAAATCAAGTCCATACTTTAGAGTTTCTTAGGTTTCATTTCATGTCCTTTTAGAGTACCAAGATCTCATATAATACCACACTTGATATAGTTGTTAATACCTTAGAATGCTTTTGCGGTGACCATTTCTCAGACTTTCCCCGTTTTTGATGACCTTGACAGTTTTGAGGAGTATTAGTCTGTTATATTTTTTAATATCTTTCAATTGGCATTTAATTATTTTTCCCTCATAATAGTACTGTGTTTACACATTTTTTTAGGAGGAAGACCACAAAAATAAAAAGCTATTTTAATCAAATTATCCTTAAATTTCATGCTATTGAGTTCTCACTGATAATGTTACACTTGATCACCTGACTGTGCTCGTATTTGTATAATTTCGACACCAAAAAGTTACACCCCCACCCCTTACCATATTATACTGTTTGGAGATATATCTCTAGTGCAGCCCACGCTTAATTAGTGGGGAGTTATGCTTCACCTTTAAAAGGGTGAAGTACTAACACAAATAATTTGGAATATTTTCTCATTGAAAACATGATCCTCTAGAGATATACTCTGAATATTTATTTAAAAATTAATATTCTTGATCTTAATTATATGATTTTGCATCTGTAGGCTCTTGATGTAGTGAACTAAACTAATTGATTTCCAAATGTTCAACCATCCTTTCATAAGTGATTTGAATCACACTTGGTCATGGTGCATAATTTTAATACAATGTTGGATTAAATTTACTAGGAATTTATTGAGCATTTTTGGCATTTGTGTTTATTATGTATAGCTGTATGTAGGTTTTTTTGGTATATATTTGTCAATTTTGATATTAGAATAATATTGGACTCATAGAATGAGTTAGGAACTATTCTCTCTTCTATATTCTGGATGATAATTGGTATAACTTCTTGCTTAAAATATTGATAGAATTCACCAATGAGTCCAGCTATGTCTGGTTCTCTATGTATTTAAAAGTTATTAATCATTGATTTAATTTAATTAATATTTGTAAGCCCATTCAAATTATTTCATCCTGTGTAAATTTTTTTGGAAAAATTTCAAGGAATTGCTCCATTTCATCTCAGTAGTCAAATTTGTGGGTACAAAGAAGTTTATAATATTATTTTATTATATTTTTAATTCAATAAGATTTATGATCTTGTGCTTTTTTTTTATTCCTGATGTTATTAATGTATATCTTCTCTCTTTTTTTCTTAGTTATCCCAGGTAGAGTCTTAACAATTTTACTGATCTTTTCCAAGAACCAGCTTTTGGTTTTGTTGATTTTTCCCTATTGATTTATGATGAAATTCAATATCACTTATTTATGTTCTACTTTTTATTGTTTTTTCTTTCTTCTATTTACTTTGGATTTCATTTACTCTTTTTTTTTTCTAGTTTTTAAAGGTGAAACTTTAGATGATTAATTTTAGGCCTTTCTTCCTTTATATTTATTTGATGCTATAGATTTTCCTCTAAATTCTATTTTCATTGAATCCTAAACATTTTGATAATTTGTGTTTCCATTAGCATTTAGTTAAACATATTTTAAAAATTATTTTTGTACTTTTATTTGACCCACTTTTCATTTATAAGTGTGTTTTTCATTTCAAATATTTGAGGTTCCTTATCTGTTTTTTATTATTGATTTCTAGTTCAATTCCATTGTATGATTTCTATTTTTTGATTAGTTAAGGAGTTCTTTATTACCTAGAATGTGGTTTAGTCAGTGAAAGTTTCATATGAGCCTGAGAAGAATGTGTAATTTTCTTTGGTTGAAATAAGTAGTTCTTAGATGTCAATTATATCAAGTTAATTGATAGTGTTGTTGAGTTCAACCATGTTCTTACTGATTTTCTGCCTGCTGGATATGTCTATTTGTGCTGGAGAGGAATGAAAGTCTCCATCTTTTATAGTAGATTCACCCTTTTTTAAATTTCTAACTGTTTTTGCTTTAAGTATTTTATGTTCTGTTGTTAGGTATATACACAATAAGGCTGATGTCTTCTAGAATAATTGATCCCTTTATCATCCTGTAATGCACCTTTTTATTCTTGATAACTTTCATTGTTCTAAGGTCTATTCTGTTTGAAATAAATCTCTTTCTTTTGATTAATGTTAGCATAGTATATCTTTAACCATCTCTTTACTTTTAATCTATCTATATATATGTATGTATGTATTTAAAGAATGTGGTTTCTTGTTGACAATATACAGTTAAATCCTCTTTTTTTGATCCACTCTGACAATGTTGGTGCATTTAGATTACTGATGTTTAAAATGATTATTAATATAGTTGGATATATAGCTACCATATTTGTTATTGTTTTCTATTTTGGTTCTTATTTTTGTCTTTCACTACTTTTTTCTGCCTCTTGTTATTCTGAGGTTTTAATTTAATTTCACTTTGTCTCCTTTTCAGCTTATAAACTACACTTAAAAATTTTAGGGGTTATCTTGGAGTATGCAAATACAATTAATTATACATGCACTTTCAAATTACACTATAATGCTTTATAGGTAGTGCAAGTACCTTAAAATAACAATATATTCCATAAACTCCCACCTATTCTTTGTATGATTGCTGTCATTCATTTTACTATGTATAAACAAAAGTAGTGCATATATATGTGTGTGCATGTATATATATATGGTGGGGCAAACGTAGGTTTACAGTTGTTATTATAGAAAATAATACAATAATAAATAATAATCCAAAAATAAACAATTTCACATTCTTACAACTGTAAAGCTTTTTACCCACACATTCCAATACATTATTTTGAATAAACACATATATTTTTAATCAATGAAGAATAAAAATATATTTTTATTTTATATTCACTTATTCACTTCTATAGTCACAAAGACACAGCATGTTTTATTTGTAAAATCACCTCTACATAAACATTATATGCAGATGTCTTCTTATCGTAAGAGAATATGTAAAGGCCACATTGCCACTTTGCTAAAAACAAAACAAAACAGTTTTTAAGACCATATGAAGCTGTAGGCACTAACTCAATCCACCTAGAAATTATTCTACATGGCCTCACTGAAGCGGCATAGAAAAGTTCCAAAATCTATAGTAAATGTAAGAACTAAACTAAGTGTAAGAATGGTATTGCAAGAGACTTATCAAGATGTCACAGAATGATCTAGAACATAGACACATTTGCACTCTCATAAACTAAACAATGACACATTTTAAGCAGAAGTGATTGATCAGATGTCTTCACTGAGAAGTCTTGGAAGTACGGAACCCAAGACAATCCAAACTGCTTTGAGGTTAAGTTCCGGGGAAGACAGAATTGGCAGAAGAAAGATCATTTTTGGACTTCATAAGACTGTTGTAGTGCTTAAAGAGGTATCTAAAAAGGATGAGCTGAAAGCGAAACACATTAAAGGAAGTTTTCTAATGACTTCTTTGTGCATGGTGGTATAGTAGAGAGTTGAAAAAAAAAAAAAAATCACTCCATAGGAAAGAATCTCCTTCTGAATCCTACACTTGGTGACAATGTAATTAAACTCATATTCCTAGTTATGTTGGTTATAGGATAACCAATTACCAGAGACACTGCCTCAGAATGCAAAAGAGTCATTCTGATCAAGAAGAGTTGTTTCAGCCATAGCTCAGAACATAGAAGGGCATCCTATAGACATTGGCTCTTCCTCAGATAAAGTCAAAATCATGCGCGCGCGCGCGCGCGCACACACACACACACACACACACACACACACAAATGATGTAACACAAAATCCTTCATGATTTTGATCATCAGTTCGCAGAGAATGACCCTTAAAAAACACCACTTACTCATTTTTGAATACAATTTCTTTCTTTATGTAGATATTTGTTTCTGAGTTATATAATTTTCTTTTATAGATAAGAAATTTTTTAAACATTTATTTCAAGGCAATTCTACTGGCAACAAATTCAATTTTTGTTAGTCAGGGTATTTATTATTTTTTCACTTTGAAGAATAATTTCACAGGGCAGAGAAATCTCAGATGGAAGTTCTATTTGAAACACTTTATAATTTCACTCCACTCACATCTTATTTGCATGGTGAGTGAAAATTGGATGTAATTCTTATCTCTGGTTTTCCTTTGGTTTCTTTCAAACGCCTTGACTTTTTGTCTTTGATTTGAGCTTCCTGGAACTGTGATTTGAGGTCTGACATTAATTTGAGAAAAATTCTCAGTAATTTTTCTCCAATTTTTCCCATTATTTTTCTCTTATTAATAGTCCCACTATGCCTGTATTACTCATTTTGTAGTTGTCCTAAATTTCTTGGAAAATCTGTTCTTCTATTTTTGTCTTTCTTCACCTTGCTTTTCAGATTTGGAGGTATCTATAGTAATATATTAACTCTCCAGAGATTCTTTTCTCAGCTATGTCCAGTGTACTAATGATACCATCAAAGACATTTGTTGTAGTGCTTATTACAAAACTACAGTAATTTTTAAGTGTGTTACATTTAAAGAACAGACAAATACATTAATGGAAAGAAATAAACAGACTAAATATTGTCTCACATAAATGCAGACAGATGAGTTTTTACAAAGGATTAACATATTCTTTAGAACAAATGGTGCTAGAACAAGTCAACATTCAGTTTTAAATATATATGTGTGTGTGTATGTATATATATATATGCATACATACTGAGACTTTACACCCTTTACAAAAATTAACTCCAAATGGACATAGATCTAAATGTAAAATATAAAGCCATATATATCTTAGAAAATAACATAAGAGACACTCCAGATGACCTTGAGGATGTGATAACTTTGTGGATACAGCACCAAAGATACAGTATATAAAATAAATACCTGATAAGCTGAACTTCATTAAATTTAAAAACAAAAAGCAACCTTTTTTATCCAAGACATTATCAAAAAAATCAAGCCATGGGTTGAGAAAAATATTTTTAAAAGCTACGTACTATAAGATGATTATTCAAAATATATGAAGAACTCATAGACTCAACTATAAGTACATTGAAGCACTATTTACTATCACCAAGATATGGAAGCAGCCCAAGTGTCCATCAATAGATGAGTGGATAAAACAACTATGGGATATTTACACAACAGAATAATACTTGGCCATAAAAAATAAGAACATATTACCCTTTGTGACAGCATGAATGGACCTGGAGAATATTATACTAAGTAAAATAAGCCAGTGAGAGAAAGATAAGTACCATATGATTTAACCGATAAGTGGAATCTGATGAACAAAGTGAACTAACAAACAAAAGAGAGACAGACTCATACATGGAGAACGGGATGATAGCTATGTGGAGGGTTGGGTTAGGGGATGGATGGATAGAGTAAAACAGAAAAAAATGACTCATGTACATGGACAATAGAGTGGTGATTGTGGGGTTGTGGGGGTATAAAAGATGTAAATGGTAATGAAAAAAATACAATATTTTTTTTAAAAGAAAAGAAACAACCTTATCAATAAATGGGCAAAATGTCTTAATAAATAATTCACCAAAGAACATATACAAATGTCAAGTATGCATATAAAAAGATGCTCAAATTCATATCACATTAGGAAGTTGCAAATTAAAACAACACTACACACATATTAGAATGATGAAAATCCCAAACATTGGCAATGCCAAATGCTGTTGAGGATGTGGAGCAAAAGGAACTCTTATTTATTTCTGATGAGAATGCAAAATGGTACAGCCACTTTGGAAGACAGTTTCGTTGTTTCGTACAAAGCTAACTATATTCTTACCTATGGAACATCAACCATACTCTATTTTTTTACACAACCAATTGAAAACTTATGTCCACAAAAGCCTGTTCACTGATGTATATAGCAGCTTTATTCATAATTGCAAAACTTGGAACCAACCAACTTGTCCATCTAAATGAATAGATAAATAAACAGTGGCATATTCAGTGCTGCAAAGATATTCCCTACCAAACCATGAAAAGACATGGAGGCTCCTCAAATGCATATTACTAAGTTAAAGAAGCCAATCTGAACAATACTGTAGGATTCCAACTCTATTACATTCTGGAAAAGGTAAACTCATAGAAACAGTAAAAAGATTAGTGGTTGGTTGGGGCTGTTTGCAGCGGGAGGTGCTGCTGGTACAGAAGGATGAGCAGGCAGAGCACAGAAGGTTTTTAGGAAAGTGAAACTACTCTCTGTGATACTATAATAGCTGGTACATATCATTATACATTTTTCCAAATACTAAAATGTTCAGTGCCAACAGTGAACTCTAATAAAAATTATGAACTGTGGGCACCTGTTTTAACAATGTGCCTGTGTGGTAGATGATTTCAATAATGGGTGAGGTTTTACATGTATGAGGACAAGGTTTATACAAAATCTCTCTTCATATTTTCTGTTCAGTTTTACTGAGAACCTAAAACTGTTCTTAAAAATAAAGGTACTAATGAAAACTCAATATTAATTTATCTATTTTTTTCAAATAGTTTCATTGACTGAACCACCCTTAATTTAAGATATTATATATTAGAAAGTAGACCTGATATAGTGTCTGGCCTTTAAATGTGTTCTCATTGCATTACACCATTGGTTCTCAAAAGTGTGGGACCCAAGTAGCACCATGAAAATCATCTCGTGGCTTCTTAGAAATGCACATTTTGGATCTTTTCCCAGACATACTAAATCAGAATCTCTGGGAGTGAGGCCCAGTAATCTGTTTATTAGAAAAGCCTTCCAAGGCTTTTATGAAGACAGAAGTTTGAGAACCGATTCACTATACCATGCTTGAGAATTACTTCAATTGCTGTATCTCCTTAGAAGGTCAACATAGCACATGCTGCAGAATGCTCCTTCCCAGCAACCATTTATATAACCACAATGGAAGCAAGCTTCACTCTGCCCCAGGCTGAGGTATATGGTCAATTACTATGACAGGAATAGTTTATTAGAAAGGTACCTGAGTAGAGTGTGATCAATAAAGTAAAAGCCGCTTATTTGGAAATTTAGCTTTAGGATAAAGAACTTAAGTTAGCATTCCTGGATGATTGCCATTTTCAGATATAGTCTGGAAAGTATAGAGTTTAATCTTCCAATGAAGAAGAAAAATAAACCTAAAATGCAGAGGTATTTCAATGAGCAATTGAGGCACATGCTTTTCTGGTTTTCCTGTGTCAGTGGCTCTGGTCTATTCCTAACATTGTGTTCTTTGTGAAACTTATGCATCTTTAAATTAGATAACAATTTTGCTTAAGTTATCCTGATTGGTTTTCTTGTTTGAAAAAGTAATAACCATCACAGCAGGTAGAAGACTGTCTCCTTGTTATTAAGAGACTTCTTCCCATATAATACTCTGATATTTATTTATCAGAAGTCTAAATATTGTATATCTTACTTGGGAAAAAGAGCTCAAATAAAAACTTCAGAAGAGATAATACATTACTATGTATGCATCCCACTGAAAGAGCATTTCATAGAAAAAGCTGCATCTTTATATGTAGTTTACCAGGTAATATCGACAGATCTTAGGATGGGCCAGTGTAGCAGCATGAGCACAGTTATGTGTGAACCTTGCTGGACTGCAATAGTATCTGTGTACACACAAACACACACTCATTTTCTTATCGTTCTAAACAACGGGGGACTTTACACAACAGACCTGTCACTGCAGAGAAATTTATCTTTGTCATGGATATCTCCTTGTCTTTCAATCCAGATATAAATGAAGACATACAAAATATATATTTGATATGTTTATATACAGAGTGGAACAAAAGTTGTGAGTACATGAAGTTCAGATTTATTCTTGTATTATTAATTACAAACAACATTGATACAGGTTACAAAATGTTCCTTCTGTTAACTCATGTGCCCACTTGGCACCATAGATAGTTATTACAGTATTGTTAACTATATCCCCATGCTTATTTTGTAAGTGCCAACGAGTGCTTCTTAATCCCATCAGCATTTTTTACCCTATCCCTCAGTGCCCCTTCCTTATGGCATTCATCAACTTGTTATCTATAAGTCTTGTTGTTTATTTATTTTGTTCTTTAGAGCCCACATATAAGTGAAATCATGTGGTATTTGTCTTTTTCTGTCTGGCTTATTTCACTTAGCATGATTCTCTCCAGTTCCATCCATGCTCTCACAAATGGTAAAATTTCATTACTTTTATGTTCAAGTAATAGTCTAGTGTATATATGTAGCACAACTTCTTTATCCATTCGTCTACTGATGAACACTTGGGTTTCTCTCATATCACCAGTAGACATATGAAAATTTGTTCAACATCACTAATCATCAGAGTAATGCTAATCAAAGCTACAATGAGACACCACTTAACAACTGTCAGGAAAGCTATCATCAGTAAGTCAACAAATAAATGTTGGCGAGGATGTGGAGAAAAGGAGATCCTGGTATACTGTTGTTTGGAGTTCAGATTTGTGCAAACACTATGAAAAACAGTATGTAGTTTCCTCAAAAAAAAAAAAAATTGAACAACCTTATGATCCAGCAATTCCACTTCTGGGTATATGTCCAAAGAAACCCAAAAGTCTAACTTGAAAAAAATATATGCACCCTCATATTTATCACAGCATTACATACAATAGTCAGGATATGGAAATATTTTAAATATTTTAAAGTGTACAATTCAATAGTGTTGAGTATTTTCATACTTTTGTATAGCAAATCTCTGGAAGGTTTTTATCTTAGAGAACTGAAAGTCTATACTAATTAAATATTAGTTTTTCTTCGTTTATTTCCCCAGTCATTGAAAATAACATTTTTTCTGTGTTTTTAATGATTTTGACTACATTAGACACTTCATGTGAGTTGAACCATGTATTATTTGACCTGTTGTGACTAGCTTATTTCACTTAGCATAATGCCCTCATCTACATTGTAGCACGTAAATGACTTTTCATTTTCTTAAAGGCTGCATAATATAGCATTGTATCTATTATATATACATTGAAACTAGGTTCTCAAACTTAATTTGTTCTGGAAGGTTATTTGAGAAACAATCTGTTCAAAAACCTAATCATTTTTTCCCACTAGATATACAGTATTAGCATGAAAGTGTTGTCAGGTTGAAAACTGAAATTTTATTTGCAAACCAAATAGTTTTTCCATAAACTGCTTGGTCGAGAACCAAGTTATTTGATATAAGAGACATTTGAGAACCTAGGTTTGACTGTATCACATTTTCTTACCCATTTACCCACTCATGGACATTTGGCTACTTCCTCTGGATTTTTAGTGGCTCTTAGAATTTACCACACAAATATGTTGTATACTGACCATGCCATTTATGCCATCATCTTTGTTCAAGAAAAGTAGTGGATCCAGATTATTAGCATATATGCTCCATGTTTTCCATGTCCAAATATGATGTGACTAGAGTCATCCTTGCAATTTTTTGTACTTATTCTTAAATTATATTTAACCACTCAGTCTAGGACGGGACCTGCATATTCTTTTTATAAAAAAAAAAGTCAGAAATTACTTTGGTTGACCATAGTTGAGCACATTGATTTAGGAATTAAATTTTGAGAACAATTATTGCTCTCATTCAGAGTGTCCCCAATTGAAATTGTAACTGACATAAATATGATATCTTTGGGACATCAAATTATAAATGGAAACATTGCCAAAATATATGGAGAAAATATTTATCATGAGTCATTTACTTAGTTTTTAAAGTATTAGTCATTCTTATGTTTTAATATCTCTAGGAATCACCTGAGAATCTTATAATAATGCAGATCCTGATTCAATAGGTCTGGGTTAGTAAAATGTATTTCTGCATTCTGACCCAAGGCCCAGCGTACCTACTTCTGACCCAGGGCCCAGGGTGCCTACTGCAGACACCAGACAACATTTTGAACTTTTGGAAGGAGAAATAATCTAAACTCAAGCAAATTTTATAATGTCACTTTGAAAGCATTCAGCAACCCTGATATATTTCCTCAGGCAAAATAAACAAAAAAAAATAATAATAAACAAAAGAGACTACATTAAGCTAAAAAGTTTTGCACGGCAAAGGAAACCATCAACAAAAATGGAAAGATAACCCATTCAATGGGAAAGCATATTCACTGATGCATCTGATAAGGCATTAATATACAAAATTTAAAAAGAACTTATAAAATTCAACACACACACATACACACACACACACACACACACACACACACACACACACACACAATCTAATTAAAAATTGGGTAAAGGACCTGAATAGACACTTCTCAAAAGGTGATATACAGATGATCAGTAGACATATGAAAAGATGCTTAACATCACTAATCATCAGAGGAATGAAAATTAAGACCAAAATTAAGACCTGACCCCTATCAGAATGGCTATCAATAAATCAACTATTGCTGGAAATGCATATTGGAGCAGCCACTATGGAAAGTAGCATGGAGTTACCTCAAAACATTCAAAGTGAAACTGCTTTATAACCCAGAAATTTCATATTCAAGGAAACCTGAAACACTGATTTGAAAGAATATATGCACCCCTATTTTTATTTCAGCATTATTTACAATAGTCAAGATTTGGAAGCAGCCCAAGTGCCCATAGATAGAAAAGCTGTTGTACATTTACACAATGAAATACTACTTGGTCATAAAAAAAGAAGGCAGCCTTACCATTTACAACATCATGGATGGACCTAGAGTGTATTATGTTAAGTGCAATAAGCCAGTCGGAGAAAGACAAGTACTATATTATTTTACTCTTATGTGGAATCTAATGAACATAATAAGCTAACAAATAAAATAGCAGACTCAAATAGAGAACAGACTGAGAGCTGACAGCTGTCAGAGGGGAGGAACTTTGCAGGGCTGGATGAAAAAGATGAAACAATAAAGAAGAAAAAAAACTCATAAACACAGACAATAGTATGGTAATTAGCAGAGGAAAATAGGGGTGGGGTGAGGTGGAAGAGGACATAGGGGTATAAATGGTGATGCAAGAACACTTGACTTACGGTGGTAAACACATAATACACTATACAGGTGGTGTATTTTAGAATTCTACACATTTAACCTACATAATTTTATTAATCAATGTCACTCCAACAAATTCAATTAAAAAAAAATTTTTTTTCAAGAATAAAAAAGTCACCTTGATGGGTGTGGCTCAGTGGATTAGGTGCTGGCCTATTAACCAAAGGGTCACCAGTTTGATTTCCAGTCAGTGCACATGCCTGAATTGTGGACTAAGTACCCAGTTAAGGCTATGTGAGAGGCAACCACATATTGATGTTTCCTTCTATTTCTCCCTCTCTTCTCCTCTCTCTAAAAATAAATAAATACAATCTTAAATAATTAAAATTCATTTATTTCTCTAAAAGATTCATGAGGAAAAAATTAACATCTTAAGTATGAGCATGTGAAACTTTGAGCCTAATATTTTTTATTCTCTATTATCTACATTTTAAACCATTGACAAGCACGGTAGATAATCTTTTAAATCACTCATTATACATGATATTCTATTATCTTACATCCATTATAACTTGTTAGAAACTTTTAATAATGCATGACTCCAGAAGGCAATTCCCCATAATAGATACAGATACTTAAATATTACTCCATCTATATTTTATTATTTTATGAAGCATTCTGGAAACTGAACCAGTAATTTTGTCAGAAATTGAGAGTTACTAAGCACTTTCAAATTATTCAAAATATTAAGTATGACAGCATACAATAGCAAATCTATTTCATTTTCTTTTTAAAATTTTATTTTACCACCAAAGAAAGTTACTTGAAGCTTTCTTATGAACTTCAAAATGCAATAAAAAGGTAAGGTAACTTAGACTTGCATCTCTGATTAGCACAAATAATGAAAATTAATCAGATCTTGTTAAATTACAGGATATGTTATATAAATAAAAACTATTTAAAATTGTTTTCAGTTAGACTATGGGAAGAAATTGAACATCATTTTTCTCTTTGGTATAAAATTATTCCATTTTGGAGTTGTGAGACCACTTTGTAAAAAGAAGTAATATGATTTGTATAAAAAGAAAAAAAATCCAAGATATGATTAAGGAACTTGTACAAGTAATATTAAAATCAACCTTGTTAGTTCTGAATAATAAAGTAAATTTATCTTTAGTTGAGCTAATCTTAGAATTTACTTGCTACCTATAAAATGGTGATTTTATATTATATGCTTAATAAGGAAGGGGTATGTGGAGTGGAAAAAGTCACTTGTAATGCTTTTCAATGTTTATGATACTGACAAAAAATAAGTAAATAAATAAATATGACTGAGGCCTTGATTTTTTTTTTTATTTTTTATTTTTTTTATGGAAACAAAGTGAATCATCTCTGAATTGACTTTCCATGGTAGGGTAGAAGGTGCTCTTTCTTCCCTGATAATTCACTCATACATTGAATTGCCTAGCCAATAAATTTACTATATATTTTAAATAAGGCCTTCTACCTTTTGGTAACTCCTGGTACTAATAATATAATTTGAGCCTCCATGAAATTTCCATTGGCATCTTCAGATGAGATGAACACCAAGGCAATTTCTAACAACCATATATCATACATCTGGAATTTATAGAAACATGCATTTTCACATTTTTAGCTCAAACTTGAAATTATTTTTATCAGGCTAAAATGCTTGTTTTGACAAGTTAACATCTTGCTTCATGCCTCCCTCTTAAATGTACATTTTGTATATGTAAAAATACAAAGTAACTTTGAATTCAGTATGATGACAATAACATTCTTTAATGCTCATTATAAAGTGGATTTAAAGTAATTGTATAATAGAGGTATTTAATGTATGTTGTTGTTTTAAGAAATGAGTCATTTAAAATATGGTTTTGTTAATTAGGTAATTTTAACTCTTTCCTGCTCTTTCTCCAAGTTATTTTAATATATTATAAAACATTGCTACTCCTGTATACAATTTTGTTTGAATTTTTAATATATTTTTAGTTTTTAAATTTTAAGTTATTATGAGTTATGTTATAGTCTTTTTTCATTGCTTTCTCACATGGTATTCCAGATGGAAAAGTTGAGTTTTGTTCAGTGGGAATGTAAAGGAGTCCCACACAGAGAAAAATGTATTCTTAACTGGAAATATAGATAGTAAAATCCATTTGATACCACTGTCTGGTCATAATGATAATACTGAATTATACAGTTTGTATGTTTAGTGTAAAACATGTGCATGATCCAGGGATTATAATTTAATATGTAATATAACTGCATATGTTGCTTGGTGAGGCAATTCATCAAAAGGTTTTATTCTGTATTTACATAAAATTCAAGTTATTATAACCTAATGTCTGTCTTGGTACAAGAATGTAATCATTGATGCTAGATAGTGATAAATTTAGTTCATGGATTGAATTTTATTCTATACACGCAACTTAATAGCCCTATCACATTTCCTTTCCCAAGAATTTGGTTAAAATACTTTTAGAATTTCTCCTGTGAACAATATAGTACACAATCATAGAAGAATAAAGCTGTTAATATGGCATTTTCATACTGCTATGTGACTATAATTGTATTTAACTTAAATAATAATTATTGTCAAGAAAAATATGAAGAGGAAAAACATGCCATTTACTTAAACTTTTACCCATCTCTAGCCATTACATAGTTTGCCTAGTTTTAGAAACGCATACTGTGGAAGACTTGGTTCAGTGTAGGTTTTCAGAGGTGTTTCGTTTTTTTATCATAGAAAGAGAACTGTTTCAACTTATAAATATTAATAAAACCATACTAAAAGTGGGGCTTAAAATAATCAGCCTTTGTTCTCCAACAAGTCTTTAAAGCAAGTAATCTAAACATACAAGAATAAAATTTTTGGCAATTTTTTTGCCTTATCCTGAGATTAAATCTGCAGATTTTTCATATCTAAGTACTACTTAAAATATGTGTGCAATGCTGAATAAAATTATACTACATTAGTGACGGTGAACAGCATTCAGTAAATGGTTTTAATAATAAGCATGTTTAGCAAATATGCATAAAATTATGTTAAAACTAAATTATTCTCAGAGGACTCATTTTTTAAATTTGAATAAGATACATCGAGGCACCAATTTTGGCACATACTTTCATTTTCCTTTCCCTTGCCCTGCAATGCGCTAATTCAGCAGTAAGTAGGAATTGCATGCATTGCTTTATTAATTGAGTGTGAACAATAAAACCCATTAAAATATAAATTAAAAAACATTACAAATGTTACATAGATATATAAATATATAATAGATACATGCATATTATCACTATACATATTAATAATAGTCTTGTAAATGCTATGATATAAATAACTTCTAAATTAGCAATGGGGTATTATCTAACAAAAATAATATTTGCAAAGCTATTTTAAGATTATTTTTTGTTTTAGTCTAAAGATTATTAAAATAATCATCAGTAGGAACTGAAAGCACTTACTATATATCCAGCATTATGTTAGAACACATGGTTTCTTTAAATTTATCCACTAAACATAATTAAATTGTTTGCAAGAGTATATATATACATATGTACAAAAAGTCTGTTGGCATAATATGCATAGGGTTAGAAGTTCAATAATATAAGTAAAATGCTGTATTGTAGTAGGACAGATATATGTTGGTTTCAATAGAATTATTAACTGAATGTTTTTGTTCTTTTTAACTACATTGCACCTCCTGCAAAAGTTGATTTTTATTGAATTAAGCCTAGTTGCTATTCTATAAATCAATATTTAGAAAAGTAGTTTAAAATTCTCTCAACATTATTCTGTATTAAGGACAATTTTATTATATGACAGTTTTTTTCTATTAAAAGGTGTCCAGTAGAATTTTTCTTTTTTCTCAGAAATAGCTATATTTCTAAAAAGTGAATTTGCTTTTTTCTTAAGGTCACTATATATTCAAAACTAATCATGTTTAGACTTTTCTATTGGCTTCTAAAAAAGTGTTAAAGACTTCCAGCCAAGATGCAGGCATAGGCAGACATGCTGTGTCTCCCTCCACAACTAAGAAGGAATACAACTACCTCAAAACTAAAAACAACCAGAAGTTCCAGAAAATCAAAGTGCATGGAAGTCCAGCAAACAAAGATATAAAGAAAAAATACCCAGACAGGTGAGAGGGGCAGAACCCAGGCGGAGAGGACATGGCGTGGTGTTGGCAGCAGTGGCAAAAGCAGTAGGCCAGCGGAAAGTGCAGTCACACATTTTAAAAAGTCAGGAGGGACACCTGGGGAGCATTCCCAGATCCTCACCAGACTGCACAGCTCACTGTCCCCAACTCCGAGGAAAATCAAGGCTCACTGCTTTTGACTGTGCAAACCAGTGGGGGTTGGGATGAAAGCAGAAATTGCTGGTCTCTCAACAGAGTCGGCTTGTTTAAAGGGCCCCCACAGACCTAAAATGTCCACAGACCCATCCGCTTTGGGAATGACTGCCTAGATAGTAGCTAGAGGGGCACCAGTCCGGTGCAGAAGTGGGAGAGGTGCCTGGAAAAGGGGCAAGTGCTGGGCAAGCAGCATTGTTCCTTCTTAGACCCCTCCCCCACATACAGAGCCACAAGGCTCTGCCCCTCACAATGCAACAGGAGCGACAGCTCTCCCTGGGGCACAGAAGCAAACAAACACAGGAGACTTCCAGCCAAGATGGAGGCCTAGACTGACATGCTCTGTCTCCCTCCACAACTAAGAAAGAATACAACTACCACAAAACCATAAATAACCAGAAGTTCCAGAAAATAAATAAAAGTCCAACATATGAAGTTATAAAGAAGTGGTGCTCATCTGGACAGGTAGGAGGGAAGAAGCCGGGGAGGAGAAATCAAGCTGTGCTGTTCGCGGTGGCAGCAGCGATGGCAGCAGGATAGTGGTAAGCACAGACACCCGTATTTAAGGGGAGGTAAGAAGTGCCTGGAGAGCACCCCCGGCTTAAGACCAGACCTGTCAGCTTGTGATTCCTCCATTTCCTTGGACTGTGAGGCCCGGTGGGGGTGGGGACAGAGAAGGAGTCTCCCAGTCTCTCAGCAAAGTGTGAACAGCAGAAATCCATCTTGGGCCCCCACCCCCATAGAAAATGCCGCAGCGTGGTGAGATGGGTTGCCTGGTTGTGACGAGTGCTCGGGGCTCTGCCCTCTATAGCGTTGAAGGTGTGACAGTCCTGCCCAGGAAGCAAAGGTAAACACAAAATGGTCAGGATGGCACAGATCATGATAGAGATCCCAGTGACGCAGCTGACCAGAAAGCAAATGTCTAATCTAATGAAGCAGCAGATAGAAAATTTTTCTGAAGCACAGTTCAAAGCTTTGGTTATAAAAGTGCTTACAGACCTAACAGCAGATCTTAAACAAGATGGGAAAGAAATGAAGGCTAGTCCTGCTGAAATGAACAAAAACACATATGAAACTAGTGGTGAGAGCAAGAAAACCAGAGATCAAATCAACAAATCGGAACATAGGGATGGAACAAACAGTCGACCAGTGCAGAAAGAGGAAACGAGAAGTGAGGAAAATGAGGAGAGGCTCAGAAACTTATCAAACAGCTATAAGCAGGCCAACATCTGAATCATGGGGTTGCTAGAAGGTGAAGAAGAAGAACTAGAAATTTAAAAATTATGTGAAAAGACAATGAAGCAGAACTCCCTTAACTTTGGGAAGCAAACAGACTTGCAGGTCCAGGAAGCACAGAGTTCCAAAAACGCTGGCCCCAGGGAGAATCACACCAAGACACATTATAATCAAAATATCAAAAATTAAGGATAAAGAGAGAATCTTAAAAGCAGCAAGAGAGAAGAAGAGAATTACATACAAAGGGGTCCCAATAAGACTATCAGCTGATTTCTCAAAAGAAATTCTGCAGGCAAGAAGGGACTGGTAAGAAATATTCAAAGTAATGAAAAGCAAAAGCCTACAACCATGATTATTCTATCCAGCAAAGCTGTCATTCAGAATTGAAGGGCAGAGAAAGTGCTTCCAGGACAAAGTAAAACTGAAGGAGTTCATCAGATCCAAATTACTATTGTATGAAATGTTAAAGGGACTTGTTTAGGAGAAAGAGGATCAGAACTATGAACATTAAAATGAAAACTGTATCACAGCAACCAACAAAAGAAGCTAGGGAACTGAAATAAAGACAAACTAAGTAGGCAATGAGAGTGTGAAAAGAATTATAGGTATGGGGAAAATTATGGGGGGAGGTCAACAGGGAGAAGGAAGTGGGGAAAGGGAGGGAGATGGTACAGGAATTAAGAAGCACAGTAGGAGGGAGTGGAGTAGACAGGAAGATGTTGAGAAGAACTATATGCACAACCCATGGGCTTGGACTAAGGGTGGGGAACAACTGGAGGGAGGGATGTCACTGGGTGTAGGAGAACAAAAGGAAAAGAAATTGGGACAACTGTAACAATATAATCAATAAAGCATATTAAAAAAGAAAAGAAAAAATAAAAATAAAAAAGTGTTAAATTTTTATCAAAGTTGCTCTCTAATTTCCTCAGGTAATTAACTAATTTAATTACTTTCTTTTATTGCTTTTACTCAGAATTGAAGGCATCATATCAGGATTAAAAAAAATAGATCAAGGTAATATGAAAAATAACAGAAGGAAAGAAAAACAAAGGTTATTAGGATATTAAATTAAGTTGAATATGTAGCTATGATGGCAAGTGATTCTACAAAGATGGTAATAGTTTTCTAAGGCAGCCAAGCCCCAAATGTTATACAAATCACTATAGGCACATCTTTAAAACTAGTTGTTTTAATACTCATGAATACTATTGGTTCATAAATAATTAAAAATATATCTTAAAATTTTAAGAAGAAAAAGCAGTCCATATTGTAATTTACATTATCTTTATTGAAAATTTAGTGACTCATTTCTTTGAGGTTTTCTCCCTATGGGTTGATGACATCTGGTGTAGCATGATTCAATCTAAGGATAGTTATTACAAGAATAATGTAATGTAACACTCTAAAGATCTGGGAAAGCCAAATGGTATATTTTATAGAAACAAGAGGAACACACGCATTTTTACTTCCTTCAGGCAATCGTCCACAAACACCATTTCTTTGAACTAACATTTTGATGAACATTGAATAGTTGTAAGGTTGAAACTATCCCCCTGGCTAATGCCGGGAATGCAGCTCTACTCTACTGTTTGTGGGATGAAATCTGCCTCATGTTTCTGACTAGATATCCTGGGTCTATAAAGTTAAGCACATTTTTATGAAAACTGTTTGAACCATCAAGGGCATAGGACAAAACTGCATGTTTGTTAATTATCTCTACACTGCCTCCATTCCAAATTCAGTTAGGCAGTGTAGGAATATAAATATAAAATTAAAAAATATTAAACTCTACCCATGCACACATTAATGAAGTTATTAATATTCCATATCATTTAATAGTATGTAATACAAATTTATTTTGGTATAATTTTGTTTCAGGAAGTAGTAATAAAATGTCCCTTTCTCTAGCAAGGACATATCTCAATATAATATTAACTAGTTTAAAAAGGAAACATAAAAATAGATAAATCAGTATAGAAATAGCTGTCATGAAAAGTAGAAGCGGAGAAGTACTACAATGGGAAATAAATATTATATTGTAATGGTAAAAATGCATTTTTTTGGATTCATACTGCCTATATTCAAATCCAAACTTACGTAGTTATGGGAATTTTACTCAATCTTATTAAATCTTAGTTTCTTTGTCTATCAGAAGCATAATTAATATGAGGCTTAAATAAGATAGTATCTAAAAAGTACTTAACATGCTCTCTGGAAAAAATATTTAGACTTTTGAATTTTAAGCCAGAAAATACTAAAGATGGGCATGAGGAAAATGCAATTATAAAACAGAATCTAAGTTTAACATGTCCTCCAAATTAAGTCAAAATAATGATCACTAAAATAAATGAGTGGATATCCTATGGGGAGGGAGAACACTTATTAGTAGAAAGTTGGCCTCCTAGAGAGAAACCTTCCTGACTCTCAAATCTGGAAGCCTTCTCATCTTACTGAATAGGAAAATACTATTTTGTTGCTTTAAATTAGAAGGCTTTCATGAAATCAACATGTTCCAGGTATATACAGACTTCAGTCATCTTTATCATCCTGTTAAAATAATGTCTGGCAGAAAGATTCACTTACTCAACAGAGAGATCAAACTGAACCTACATCAAATATAAGACTGGACCACTTAAGATTAATATGCTTATGAAGAAAATTTAGGAAATAAGAAAATATTTTTAAACATCAAAATATATAGTAAAATGAATTCAAGAGGACAGAACTATAAAAATTTTTCAGAAAATCAAGAGCAAATTTCTATTAAATTGACGGGGACTGACAGAATGAGAAATTGTTCTTGAATTTTTTTTAATGTTTATCAATAACACAAATTTAGGTGCTGTGTCAGAGATTAAGTTTGACAATATTTAATTGAACACAGCAAAAACATAGCATTGGAAAAAGTATGAAATAAGATGGAAAAATATTCAGTTTGTATAACAGTCAATTAATATGAGTGCAATAAGAGGAAAAATGGAGGGAGAACTTACCAAGGCAAAAATTAAAAAAAAAAAAAAAAAAGTTTCCAAAAGAATGAAGTTTGTGCATCTTAAGATTGGAAGGATTCATTGGAAATAAAGCAGGATAAATAAACAGAGAGCTCAAGTTATTCTTGACAATTTGGGGCAGGGTACACAACTTTGAGTGAGCTGAAGTGTAACTTTTCAGCTGAAGTTGATTACTGAAGAGAGATTCAGCTCTGAGCTGTTAGTCAAGTGGGGCTGTAAAGGCTTTAGTCATGACAGAAGAATTTGGGAGCCCACTGCCACATTAACTACCTATATGTTTATACATATACATTTATAAATCATTTAAGTGCCTAGAAACATAACAGCCTTAATGATACAAGTGTTTATTTTCAGGGAGTAAATCAGAAACTGTGGCATTCAGAGATCAAAAATATGTTTTGCCTTGTCTGTTTAGTTATATTTTTCATAATGAGAATATATTGTCAAATATCTGTTATTATAGAAAAGTTTGTGAATTTAAATGACTTTTATCTGCAATTGGTACAAATTTCAAAACAAAAGTTCTATAAATTAAGTGGGATATGAATACACATCAGTGAGTGAAGAAAAATCTAGAAGATCTTACAGATATTGTTAAAATTAAGTACATCCTTTTCAAATAGAATAAAACATGCTATAACAAATAAAGAAAAAACAAAAAACATAACAGCCCCAAGTTTTGCAGAAAAAGTTGTCACATGAATATGGTACAAATAATTTTGAACTACTGATAATTTTTAATAAACAGAACTTTTTCATTGGATCCATAAATAAATATACTAATTTGTATGATCTTTGCATCTTCATTATCTTTGTAGTAAATAATATTCAATTACTATACATGTTATATGTTGGTTTTTAATTGGACATTCAGAGTACAGAATAGGCAAAGCCAGAGACTTAAATGAGGTTAATAAGAGGATAAAAACAAACTATTATTAGACTATTATAATACTATTGCATTATTGTCATGTTATTTATTATTATGATAAAATTATTTTGTTAAAATTTATTACCTTAGTATTATATTTTTGTTTTGGCCATGGAGAGTAATCATAATGTTCATCACAATTGTTAGTGGAAGCAGAAAGTATTTTTTTTCAGCTTTTATTGTTTAGAAATAAGACACATTTTAAAAATCTGACAGAATAAGTAATAGAGTTTTAAATATTTTCCAAATTTAGAAAAATTTCTTCGAATTTAAAATTATTTTTAAGAAACCACTAAAATTGAGGGAATTTAGAGTATGTAACTGAGTTAAATACTCATCTTACATAGTATGTACACAACAGAGAATGCTCAGATTGATAGACCAAAAGATTGAGATTTATTCATTTATTTAACGTAAGACACCACAAGAAGAATCCCTCCCCATATATATAATTATAGGACACGAGAGGCTGGGAATAGAATAAGATGGATGAATAATTTTATTCTTACTGTGGGTCATTCTATCTTGTGATATTCATTTACACTGTGCACACATTATATCTAGTAAAACAAATGTTAGCAAAAATGGAGGGTTATCCCCAAAATAACTTGTTTTGCCCCTACAGAAGTGATTAAATCCAACTGGTCTCTTAAGAGGTATTTCCACTCTCTCTGAACCTTCTGTAAACCTTGCAAGATTTTAGGGAATTTGCTGAATGTGTTCATTTCATTCTTGGCATCATTTAAAATCCACATCCATCTTTGATTTTCACTTTCTTCGTTGTCTAACAATTCTTTTTCAAGCAATCTCTTTATGTATATATGAGTGTCTGCCAAGTGACTTAACTAGTTTTTGGATCAGGGCAGTATAAACTAAATAATTTTTTAAAAATTTTATTTACATGAATTTCTCCTCTCTTACCGTAGGGTGGAATGCAGTGTAGCTGCTTTAATTGCATGATGGTAATCCTCTCTCTGCATTAATAATCACTGAAGCAGATAAAAAAGATCATAAATTTGAAAAATAAATTTTTAATATTTTGAAAGCAGTAGGAAAAATATTCTTATCATCACTTAATATTTAAATCATATATTAAAACATTGCACTTTCATTGTAGATATTTTTGAAAATTTTCTTTCGAGCAAGGATTTTTGTATGCAGTTGAAAGCGTATATTCAAACTGGCATTTTATGAATTAAAAGGGTCAATAATTAGCACTCTTGATTAAACTTACCACAGTTCTCTAAAACTCAATTATTGGTTAAAGAAAGGAAATAATTAAACTTTAGTATGCTTGTTCATTACTTTTTATTATGACTTTTGCTAGCTTCAAAACCATCTTGGGTGGTAGAGTGAGGGAGTGCCACAGCAAACTATCTGGAAATGAGATACTACTGGAAAGAGTATAATGACAATTTCTATAGGTAGCTTGAGATTTCATTTATTCTGAAAATATTTTTATCAAAAATTTGTGGATTTCTATTTTTACATTTTCTGTTATATGGATACATGCACAGTCTTTCCATCTTTTATGCAAGTTGTCTTGCTAGCATTTCATACAAAGGCTTGGATTATTAATGCACTATTCTACTAAAGTAAGCAACCAATGGAAATCTTCCTTACTATACAGAATTCTTATAAAGCCAGTACTGTTTCTTTAATGTTGTTTTTGCTAATCACATAAATCTACCTGTCCAAAGAAAGGCTGCTGAAACATTTCAGACAGTGATTTCACTAAACCCGAGTCTCCTTCACTAACTGTGTTTTAATGGTAGTTTTCCATTTGGGGGGATAACTGTGTTTAAATATTCAGAGAACAGATGATTAAAATTTTTGCTGAATGACTCATACAGAAATACTAATTAGAACAACAACAACAAAAACAGAGTTGCAATTTTCCAAAATAGTTACTGTGCCAGGTGAATTGAAGAAATACTTCTGCTTACTGAAACTTTTATATAGAAACTGGCAAATAACACACGTAATAATGAATAATGGTTTTGTTCTGGATATTTAAAAATAAATTGTGTACCACGAGTCAGGACTGCTGCTTCCTTCTCTAAGTTCTGTCATAATTTAACTTGTTGGCCTTTAGTAAGTATTCTGACCTATTTGTGTCTTCATTCTTTTTTCAAACTATATTCTGGGATTATAATTAAAAATAAACAAACACACTTGGCAAAGTGACAAAATGGAAAATATCCTCCAGTTAAGAGGCTTTGATTCAAATTTTGTGTTTTCACCATTTAATATTAATTAGATCTACTAGCACCCACCACTGTAAGAAGAATGTCATGCTGTCATGGCATTTATGCTAAATAGAAAATATCCTTGTCATCTTGTCTTAGATATTTTCCTTTCCTAAAATATATCTAATTAAAATATGTCTCAGTTCTGAAGTTCCAAATTAAAGTCTGAATATTTAATAACCTTCGCACAGAGGCCTCTATATACTCATGCCTATAATGGAGAAAATATAATTTTTTCAACTCTGAAACAGAAAAAAAACGAACAGTAATACACTTTTCCTAACATTTCAAATTAAATTATTTAAAATATATATCCAAAAGTAATAAAGCCTCTACATAAAGGGTATATCTTAGTTTTCTGTTATGCAATATCAAGTGTCCTTTCCTTCACTGTGATACCTGATGTCATAACAGATATCATTTCAAATCAAATAACATCGTAGCCCTAACTCGAGTTCTTCAGTTTCCTGTTAACAATTCTGTGGTCTTTTGCCACCCTGCATTCCCAGTTTGCTCGGTTGCATTTTTTGTACCTTTTCTAGTGTGCAGTGCCACCATGTCTGATAATTGTCTGTGTTCTTGACATTTATAAGCAAAGACTTTCAAAAATCATTTCTTCCAATGCAAACATCTTTAGAGAGATGGGAGGTTTACTTAAGATCACATTGCCCCTTGTTCAATCTTTGCTAATGCTGTAGCATTTGGAAGTCTTCCTGAAAATAAATTGTGTGATGTTTTCTGTAGTATGCAGAAAGTACCGTACCTGAAAGATTGTACTAGTCAACTCAGCACATAAAATTCCTTTTCTGGCACCAAACTAAGTTCCAAGAAAATAAAATTATCTTCCCTCTTTACAGTGTCTTGCACATATAGATGCTCATTAACTGTTTGGAGCTGGAGAAATTTTTATTCCCTATCCATATTGCTGTAGTAATGCCCCTGCCACTGACTATTTGGTTCATGTAATTTTTCACTATAACTCTCAGGGCTATTAAAAATACCACCTGCCAAGTCACAGTGTATATATAAGTTTATAATAAATTCAGCATCTCTACTTTATTTGTTAGCAGATGCTAAACCTTTCTGGAATGAAGTGATTCTTTGTGGTATCTTGTAGCAATTAAATCTGTGTTGTTTTTATGAAGTGTTGAAATATCTAATTTTTCATTTACATAATTATTTGTTCTAGTTAGAGAGTTGTTCAAAATCAAATGTTACATAAATAAATGTAAGGAAATAAAAGAACGTTAAGCAAATCAGCAACTCTTCAGTTGAAGGATCCTATTTATAAATATAGGCAATCCTAAACGTAAACTAATTTTGCAGAAATTCAAATGACAAGAATTTTATGAGCTTAATTTAAACTTATTAACAGTTTAGATTTTCAATATCATTTATTTTAAGTGAGGAGAAACAAGGGCCAATGTAAAGAAAGCTGCATGTCTGAATCACAGATATGAAACAAAACAGTTTCTCTATGTCAAAGCAAATTGTCCTCTTAGCTTCTGACTGGTTTTTGGTGTACTTTGTTTCTGTTTATACCTCCCCAGACCACTTGCGAACTGGGGGTAAGAGCACAGGGATTCAGCTTCCACCTACTTGGCTGCCACCTTCTCCTCCACCCCCGTGATTTGTCTTTTTTAGGCCAAGCAGCACTGAGCAGCGCAGACTCGGTGCGTGGTGATGCCTGCCTGCACCCTCGCTATTCCTTCTGACTTTCCCTTGTCCCCTCTGGTGAACTCCTCATCAAGCAGGACCCAGCTTAATCATCTCCTCTGAAAAGCCCTAATTTCCCCTCATTTTGGATTACAGTGCCAAACCGCAGTTCTGGATTTTGCGTTCTCATAGGCAGGAATACTGCTTCCCCAGACCAGCAGCCTCATGATTGTCTCATTCTCATAAGAGAGTGAGTATCAAAAACGCACATGGACCTTTGCTAAATATACTTCTTTAGCATGGACATAGCTACTTTAAGCCTTAATGTGGACACACATGATTAATGCTGTAGCGTGGATATACACACTGAATCTGTTAGCTCCATTCCTCAGGAAGGTTATATCCACTCATTGCCTTAGCATGGGAACGCTGATGCCTGAGACACGCGTACTCTATTCCAAAGACAGTATGTGAACTTCGGAGAATGCCATTTGAGAGGTCATGGAAGGTCTTTAGTCTCACCAAATACCTCCTCTTTCTGTCCTACTAATATTAATGATACCTGAAATTTCTAAAATGTATTCATGGGCAATGTATCACTATCTTCATGGTCAAGATTGTCATATTCAATTGACAACAGTTTAGAATCATTTCAAACCTTGTTGATTAAGCATGATCAGATTAATTTAACAATGGAAATCTTGAGTTTGAGCTGTAGGACAATAAAATTTTTCAGGTAAACTGTACCTGATTGGAAAAACAGTATCGTAAACAGTTGAGAAGTGAAAAAAGAAAAAAATACAACACCCCCCCCAAAAAAGTTTCAACTCTGCTATTATACCAAGCAAACCCCATGATAATTCTACACAATTTTATTCAAAAGTGTTTAATTATATCCATATAACTAAATTAGTGGTATCTATATTCTGTTTCTGTGTATAGCTCTATATGCATATGTATGTGTATGTATATGTGTACACATATACATATACATATATTACATATGTGTGTATACACATATACATATACATAATAGAAACATTTAAATATGTGCAAAGAAGAATAGCAAAATAAACCCCGAGTGTCTCACACAGCTTCAACAATTGTCAACACTTGGCTTATCTTGTTTCATCTGTACCCAGACCTGCTTTCCACACTCATTTTCCCTATCCCGTTGTTTTTAATTAAATCACACACACCAGGATATTTCATCTTAAAATATTTTAATCTCTACCTTCAAAACACAAGAAATCATATGCATGTTTTTCTTAACTAGAATAATATTAACATATTTAAAAACAAATTATGGAACATTTTCCTGTTTACCGTATAATTTATTTATAGTTTCCTTATTCAAATTTATATCTGAATAATATCCTCATTGATGAATTGATATGTCTCATAACTGTCTTTTAATATGTAGGTGACTCTTTCTTCCTTACTTTTCTTTTTCTTACAATTAATTTTTGAAAGAAGTCCTGGTGTTTCTCCTTTGTCATTTCCTGGAGTCTGTATTTTGCTGATTTTTCTCATCCTGGTATTTTCTAGCATGTTATTTTGTCTGTTGCATTTCCTGAAGTTGGTGGGTGGAGAGTAAGGAGTGGCAAATTACAGCCTATGACCAGATCCAGGCTACAACTTATTTTTGTAAATAAAGATTTATTGGAACACAGCTACACCACTTATTTACTTATTGTCTGTGATCCTGTTCACTATAAAGGCAGAGTTGGGTAGTCAGAGCAGAAATCACTTGGCTGACAAAACCTAAAACATCTGCTCCTGTGGCTCCTTACAGAAAAGATTTGTGCTCCCTAATTTTGAGGGTTGAAGTTTTTTGTTTCTTTTTGTCTTGTGTACTTCATTCCTGGAGTTGTATACTGCCCAGGAAGTACATAAATTTTAGACATTATTTTAAGAATGGTTATATTTCTAAATAAGATAATATAGCTAAATATATTTCAATATTTTTAAACATATCTATTTTCTTCCCTTAAAGAAGAATAGAGATTGAACTTTGCTTTTGTCTTCTTAAAACTACAACATTCAATCATCACTTTCCATTCACTTCCCCATCCTCTTATTATAGTTCATCATTATTTTAGTTAGATCAACATTTGTATCTATTTCATGATTATTATATGCATAATAATCAAAGTACAAAATGTCTATTTTATACTGATAATTAAGTGATTGTTTGGCTGATTATGAATCTAGATTAGATTTCAGTTTTCTTCAGAATTATAATGCATTTTTCATTTCCTTTTAGCTTCTATTTTATTTCATAGAAAGCCTGAAACCATAATAATAACTGGGTCTCATCATGTAAACTGGATTATTTTTTGCTTGTTTTTCATCTGGAATATTGTAGGATCCTTTCATTGAAACCAATATTCTGAAATTTGACAAAGAAGTGTTTTGCCATTGGTTTAATTTTCTCTTCTTTTAAAAAAAAATTTAATTGATTTGAGAGACAGACAGAGACAGAGACAAAGACAGAGAGATTTGTTGTTTGACTTACTTGTTCTACATATTTATCCATTCATTGGTTGTCTGTTGTGTGTGCCCAGACTGGGTATAGAACTCACAGCCTTGATATATAGGGAAAACACTCTAAGCAACTGAGCTACCCAGCCAGGGCTAATTTTCTCCACTTTTATGGACACTGAATGGATCCTTGAAATATGATAATGCATGCCCTAATAGCTATAAAATTCTCAGATTGTTTATTTAATGTTTCCCTTTTTAATTCCCCATGTACTTTCTCAAAATCCAATTATTTGGCTATTTGCATTCATGGGATATCTCTTATTTTAAAATACTTCTCTATCCTCTCCTCCATTCCTTTTGTTGTTGTTCTTGTTGTTCTTGTTGTTTCTTCCTCCTCCTGTGAGATGCTTTCGACTCTCTTTCAAACGTACTACTGAGGCTTTGATTTCTAATCGCAAAAGGAAATAAATACACAAGAATCATATCACCAGTGTCATGTTAAAATGTTGGAGCTATCCCTTACTAGATGGACATACTTGGGCAGGTGTTTTTTATATATACATATATTTTTTCAGTTTCTTCATCTGTAAAATGAAGCTTAATAAATGTCAATACAAGCCCTGTCTGGTTCAGTGGGTTGGAGTGTAATCTCATACAACAAAAAGTTGCACGTTTGATCCCTTGTACAGGAGGCAGGCACTAGTGGATGATTCTCTCTCACATTGATGTTTCTCTCTCTTTCGCTCTCTCTCTCTCTCTCAAATCAATAAACATATCCTAAGTGAGAATTAAAGAAGTATTTTCCGTAGAAGATTTTTGAAGATGTAATGACAAAACGTATGCATAACACTTAGGAGAGGACAGAGTAAGCTCAAAACCATTAACAATTATATTTCCTGCATTTACACTTGAGGGTCCTGGCTGGTTTAGCTCAGTGGATTGAGCGTCGGCCTGCGAGCTAAATGTCGCTGGTTCGATCTTCCAGTCAGGGTACATCAGAGAAGGAAAACTCTGACTCCAAAAAACCTCCGCTGCCTTGCGGCATACCTCTTCAGGGGAAAGGCTAAGGGAGTAAACCCCGACAGAAAATCCGGAGCCGGAGTCCCTAAGGCGGTTTGACGTTGTAGTCAACACTGGCAACTCCTGCGGCGCACCTGAAGCCAAGCTGTATTGACTCCGTCTTTCCCTTCAGCTGTGAAGAGAGGGGGGGTCTGCTGCATGGGCAACAGCAGACCCTCCATATTACCCTGCCCAGGCTCTGTAGCTTCAGTGTCATCGCAAGATGTCGATTCAACACGGGAGGAGACAGATACCATGTCACTCCCGAGTCGGACTGCACAGCCATTCTCCGCGGTGCAGATAGACTCTTAAGAAGCTACACCATCGTCTCTCGAGACGGACGGCTGCCGACGACGACGACTTGAGGGTATTCCTAAAATGTCAAAATAGAATAACAAACCTCTATTTGTTTTCAAGCAAATAAATTTCTATTAATGTGCTTATTCATAACACGTTAAGAACAACAAAAAAGTTAACTATCCCAAGAATTCCAGCCCCATTACTTAACGGATAATGCAAAATTTTATTGGAGCAAACAAACTCTCCTTCAAACACCAAATTTATTTCAATAATCTTATAAATCATCAGTTAACTTCACAAAAGTAAATACCTTTCTTACTGTATAAAGAGTATAGAGCAAATAATGTGTAAAAATAAATCTAAAACTGACCCACAGACCAATTAATTGATAATATACTTTGAAAAATATCTATGAAATTTTAATGTAGATCTTTATATTTTGAAAAATAGCTATTAATGATGGTAAAATCTTTAAGACAGCAGAAATTTAAAAACTCTTTGTCATGCACATTAATGTAGTTCCTAGTAAGCTGTCTCATCTGAACAAATGACAGATGCTATCTCTGATAGCTGAGCAATTTAACAACCTGCTGTGTGACAGATGCACAAATCCTAATACACACAGAATATAATCTTGCCCAACACAGAGACTCAGGATTAATTCATTTTTCCTTCTGTAAATTATATTAACATTTTCTGCAGGTTTAAATGGCTGAAGGTTTACCCACAAGATATTATGTCAAATTATTTTGCATCTATGTGTGATATCAACTCTAATTCTTTTGTGTGTCATTTCAGTTTATTTTTAACTAATATTTGTCATGGAAAATCAGCACTTGCTGTATAATGTATAATGTAGGTAGTGTAGCTTTCTCAGGAAGACATTGATTCTGTGTAGCTATGGCCATAATATTTAGCTGTAATGACATTCTATGAGACTTGCTTAAGAACATATGGGAGTTCACCATTAATTAAACATAATCTGTTCTAAAAAAAACCGGGCCATTTTAAAGTAATTAAAGCATTCATGTCAATTTTATAGAATGGTTTAAGAAAAAATGTAGTTATTATGATTTAATCTGGAAATTGCATCTGAAATAATGTAAACATTTAAATTACTTCTATCTACCTTATTTATAACAGAATTAAATTATCTTAATGATGCATTATTTGAATAATTCAGGAATGTTTTTATCTAACTTTTGTGTATCTGTATGAGTTTTGTAATTTTTGCCAAAATTTAATAGCATGTTACATTGTAAATGTTTCAGACCAATCACAAAGAAGGCCATTTTTGCCAAAATATTTTAGGGCTTCATCAATTTCCCAAAGACCTCAGTTCTTTGATATTTAAATCATTTTCTTCTGAAGCACATATTCAATCATCATACTTACCAAAATCTTTTTTCAATTTTTAAGCAGTCTAACTCCACTATACCATTCATTTGTCAAAGGCTCCTTTTGTGACTCAAATAGTTCTAACTTTACTTCATTGGCTTCATGAATTCATGTAGCTTTTGTGCAAGATTGCAGTTTCACTTTGTATTATACTGTGTGCTTTTGTCAGATGAATACAACATCCTAAAACCAAAATAAAATTGATTGAAACAGCTGTTTCTAAATGTATTATAATAAATATTAAGAAGCAGAAATAAATTTGAAATGTGAAACAGTAAATCAGTGATATTAGTAAACAATGTCATGTTACGATGACTTGTTTTGGAACAAAATTGTACATAATTGCTACTTGGGTACTGAAGAATGATTACACATATGGAAACTTCAGTAGAATTTTTGCCTTCAATCTGATTCATCTTTTTTTTTTTTTTTTTTTTTTTTTTGCTTTTCTAAAAAGGATAAAATCTCCAATTATATTTAAAAGAATATCAACTACATCTGACAATAGCTAGTGGGTAAGGCATCTTTGCTACTAGTAAAAATTTTGAAGACACTCTGAAGTCTAGTAATTGAAACACTAATTTAAAACATTTATGCATTTACACATTCATGTGTAATATTTCTGGAAAGTGATCAACTACCTTTTATTTAGATATGAATACTCAAGGGTTGCTAATTACCCACGAGCTTAATTCATTTTATGTTTAACCCTTCTCATTGTCAGAAAATATATACTCACAGTTGTTTTATATTTGAAAGCTTTCTCCATAAATACATTTCTTTGCTGATTTTACTTCAGAATTTTGCACTCATGTAGACTAAGCCAAATTTCCATTTTATATATAAAAATCCTCATTTTGATATGGTTTAACTGTTGTCTCTTCCAAGCTAAAGCACTCCAGTTTCTTCTATCATTCCTCCTGACATCTTTATGCTCACTGTTACAATGTCTGGATTCAATTTGGTTGTAGATGTCCATCTTAAAATTAGGTATGCAGAACTAATCAAGTCCTGTAAGAGACATCCCTCAAGGGTATAAAATGTTTGGGCTATTTTTGTGATGGCTCTCTCAAAGACTAAAACGTTCTTATTTTCTCAAGTTTCTGCTTGTGCTGAAACTGACAAGGAGTGATCTATTACTACCCTCTCTTAAGGTGACTTATGCCTCATGTCATTTCTCTTTCCTCAAATGTTACTTGGGAAAAAGAGAGCATCTTTCCTGAAATGACTACATCTTATCTCCACTGCCACACTGTGTCTCTTTTTAATCAGTTTGTGGTTGTAAAATACTGAGTTACATAATACATTTATTATGCATGTACAAAAATTTCCCCAAACAACATCTAGTCAAAAAATAATGCTTATGCTTCCTTTGAATTTAATATATGTAATTAAAATTTTAAGACTTTATGTGTTTTGTATACCCTAAAACATTGTTTCATTCCTATGAGCGAGTTTCTATTTTCTCATTTTTCCTACTCTTTAGTAATAGACTAATCACCTCTAATTTATATATATCTCCTGGAAAAGAACAAGAATGATAACACACACATTCTTATAATTAAAAAAATAGTTGATTTGCTAACTTTTTTGCAAAATTTATATAGATTGAACACTCCTCAAGAATAAGAAGAATGTAGAAAAGAATTATAATTTTTATTTTTTTACTTTGTTTTTATTGTTGACACTATCACAGATATCCAAATTTGCCCCCTTTTGCCCATCTTCATCCAGCCCTTGCCCCTCCTTTCTTTGGGCCAGAGCCACACTGTTGTCTGTGTCCATGGGTTATGCATATATGTTCTTGGCTCAAAGACAATTATAATTTTTATTTAAAATCTGATCATTGCTGTAAGAACAGGAAGCCTAATATCAATGAACAAACAAAGTACCTAAACTCATATAATTAACATTCTACAGAGAGAAAATATATAGAAAAAATAACTTATTTCAAGTTATTGTAAGTAATATAAAAAACATAAAATGTAAGCATAATCAAAAAATAATTAACTGAGGGGTATGTTTTTCAAAGGATGGTCAAACATTTCCTGATTAGGAAGCAAATCAGATAAAATGTACACAATGAGGAGCAACTAGTCTAAGAAAGAGGATGCGTATTCCAGAAATAAATGACATTTGTAAAAACAGCTATTATTTGCTTTGAGAAGTCAACCATTAGAAGGCACTGAGACACTTTCAAATTTATGTGGAGAAGAAATCCAACAAAATAAAATTCTAGACTCAGAAAAACTTGCTATTTAAAACTAAGATCAAACTAAAAACCTATTTAAATGAACTAAAATGGCAATACCACGTATGATAATGCAACTCTGACCCACAAACTCCATAGCAATTATTTCAGGAAATCAAATGACAACTTCTACTGAAAATGGTCAAGACCTAGTCACCAGCTACCAAGTTCCCTATATTTTGCCTCTACTTCTAGTATAGTGTAAAATAAACATCCTTTCCACATCAGTCACATAAGATGCCTCACTTTTGTTTAGGTTTCCCGCTTTTCCATACCAACAATCCCCAATCAGAGTACACCTGAAGTCATTCTTTCCATTTTTTTTTTCATTATAAAGTTTGCCTGCCTCTCTAATTTCTGCCAGAGCAGATGGTGATTATTGAGTCACTTGTTATAGTAGTCTCAGAATTAATAATCTCTACTTATTCTTAATTATATAATTCTAGTTTATTTTCAGAAAGCAACTAGAATATCTAACACAGACTGGTATTGGATGAAAGAAGGCGTAATGAACAGAGACTTGTAAAAATACAGCAAATCAAAATAGGTATTGTTAGTAGAATAATTCAAATAGTTTTTATTTGAATTATTAATCAATAAGGTTTAGAAAAAAATACTAAAATACAAGAAGGTAATAATACAGATGGCATAATGGCATTAAGCAACCAAATGTCCTCATATTATTCTGGTGGAGAAGTTATAGTTATACTTTTTTAAGTCAAATGTACTTAAACAATTTAAGAATTAATATGTACATCTTATAAACTCAATCCAACAGGCAGCACACAAAGATAGAGATTTAGTGTATAACCCCAGAAAATGCTAGAGAAAGCAAAAAGCTAAGGTTATTAAAAGTCTTACCTTTTTTTCCCTTTTTTATATCTTCTCTAAAGAATTTGATGTGTCTGTAATGCACGAACTCCAAACCAGGGACCTGTACTTGTGTTCATGATACGTATTCTAAAAAGACCACCCAGAGGACCAGCAAATGCAGACAATCCGGTTATTAGTGACATTACAAAGGAGAGCACCAATGGTGGCTGATCTGTGTGAGTAGTCCAACTTTGGTGCTACTTACAGGATTATGGAGGAAGTAGTGTGTGAAAATTCTACACTTTTATGATAAACATAGGAGCCTTGAGAGGGCTAGGACATCCAGATGCAGACTGCTTTCCTGGTTCCTTATGGCTGTAGGCCAGTCAGTCATCTGTTCTCTGAGGTCATGAAGGGGCCATGTCTTGAGTTACCAACACTGTCCAAATATCTATCACAATTTCTGTGAAAGTTAATATTCCACTGTTTCACTATCAATGGCCACATAATTTTCTTCGAACCATGCATTCTTTATCCAAAAGTGAATTTCATTTGAGCTTGATATGGACAAATGAGAAAGTTACCACTACACCCATTACATGGTTAAGAGTATTAAACTATATATTATTTAAATCAATCCTGTAAGTAAGTTAAGTAACACAAATGGTATGCTAGCTATTAGTTCTCAGGTGAAAGTTAAACACTATCTAGCATTCTGTGTAGCATTACAGTTGCCTCTATATTGACTGAATCTTATGCATTCTTCTCCAAACAAATGAGGCTGAGGAAAAGAAATACTCAGTATGTTAAAAAAAAAAAAAAAAAAAAAAAGCAGTCTTAATGGTGGACACAAATGTGACATCTTTACATTATGATTCAATTAGAAAAACTTCCCATTAGCATAATGAAAGTCTTTTAAGATTCTTTCTAGTGACCTCCACCAGCATGTTAATTCGATGTGATTTGATTGTACCAAGCACTTATTGCCCCTATTGAACGTGACCTTTTAGCTCCGTGGAATTGAAAGAAAAAGGTGCTAGAATAAGCACTACAAACCTTGCAGACTGCAAAGTGGATAATTCAATCTTGAGACAATCTCTCAAAGTAACATTTCTTCCAAAACAGACAGGTGACAGGATATTTCCATAGTGGAAGAATGTTTTAAAATGTTCTTCCTTGCAATTTTATTTTATGAACTTTTAAAGGTTCTTTCTACAAAAACCTTTTGCTTTGTTTTCTAAAACATAAAAATTATACATATTTTATTGTGCGTCATCTATTTCTACCTATATGTATTCTATTGAGAATACATGGCATGCTAAGTCCAAGTGACTTAAAAAAAATTACTTCTTTGGTTTCAAAATTACTTTAAAATTTCAACTTCTAAAATTAGTGGTCTAGGATGCCAATTTTGTCATTATTTCTTAGCTTTGGGGCAAAACTGAATATCAGAGCTTGAACTATGCGGACCATTTTAGCATCATGAAATTAACTTTTAACTAGATTATGCCTGTCATTGTATTTCTTAGCATATAAACTCAAAATCACATTATGTTAGTACTATATTATTTAATACAATTCCCATAGAATACACTTAAATATATAGATGTTGAATAAAAAATAGAATCTTTATAACATGAAGCAGTTTAGCCTAAAGCACAGATACTTCTAACTCACAAATTGGATAAAGAAATTAGCCTAAATAATCCAAACAAAAATCCTTTCATTGTCTATCCCTGATATAAATTCAAACATTTTTATAATTGAGTTTATTTTAGATAATATACAGACTTTTCAACTAAAATTAAAATTAAACAGAGAGAATATTTTATCTAAGATATTATTTGTTGTAAAAAATAATTATGCTGTGGAAAGTTTACTTACATTTAAAACTGCTAACATATGCTAAAGAGTAAAGCATAGTTTTCTATTTTATTGATCAATTTTTGAGCTTTTGGGCTTTAGTATTTTCTTTTCAACCTCAAGCATTTATTTAGTTATTCATTCACTCTATATAGTATATTTATTGATTAATCATTATATGCCATAGACATATTAAGAAGTAATGAAGAAGATAAACTTAGAGTGTACCTTTATGGACCTATGCTATGGTTTCAAAAACATCTAAAGCATCATTATCATTATTTTAAACTTTAAAAAATTGAACTACAAAATAAATTTCAGTTAACTCAGTGAACTTGAGAGGTAAGTATGTATTCACTTTTGAACACTCAGTTATTACATATCACATGTGAATATATTATTTTTTAAGTGAATGAATATAAAGTATATAGTTTCTTCCTATTTTTGGAAATTTAAAATTGCATCAGATACATACACAATTATCAAATACATAAATTATATCTTTATAAATTTCTAGTGTTACTTTCTTTTTATAAAACAATTAATATATAGGAGAAGATATGTAATTCTATTAGCTACACAGTCTTCTTGAATTATTTTCTAGCAAAATAATTTTATCCCTGAATTCCCAAAGTTTATCAGTCCACAGTTAAATCATTTTATATGTACATATGTGTGTGTGTGTGTATCTGCCTTAAATTTTTACTGATACTATGCTATATAATACTAAATAATATTAACAAAATACATAAATAAATTTGTACAGATGTTTTAATTGTTTATTAATTATTCATAATACCCTAGTTGTATTTTTACAAAAAAATGTTTTAAAGCTCAGAAATTTATAAATAATGATTCCCATAAAAAATTACAAATTATTTTTGTTCTAAGCCTTCCACCAAATGGGAATTGGTTAAAGAAAAAAGTGGGCAACTAAATGACCTTTACTATACTGTAGTTGTGGTAAATAAGTAGGTTAAAAATCACTTATAATTATATTTGTACCACATATGTTTACAAGCCTCAAATTAAATGCTGGTCTCCCCTGGGATATGGCTGTGGGTTTGGATGTAATGAAGATGATGGTTGTGGTCCACACTACAAACACATACAGCAGAGAAGGTTTCATAATATAAATCTTATCTTTATATTTTAAAAATTAATAAAAAGCTATAGTAACAGTGATCAATGAATTTGACTTCACAATAAGCAGGCCTTTTGGAATATGCAGTGAACTGATAGCTTATAATCTGTTCTTTATAAGTCTTGTCACTTAGGATATTCAATATATTGATGAAGGTCATGTAAATTGCTTTGTGTCTTCCAGAGATGTAGTCACTTTTTTGTTGTTGTTATTGTTGTTAAAATGCAAGTTTCATAAAACTGGTCAATTTTTTAATTAAAAGGAATTTAGGAGCTAGAGGGCTCATTGTTTGTCAATAAAGGTTTCCCATTTTTTAAAAAATATTTTAGTTGGTTGCAACAGCACCTTTTAAATTAATTGCCTAATGTCTTTAATAAAACATAATAATTTTCACTTGCCTACTGTTTTTCTAATTATCTATTTTAAATTTCTTTCACAATTAAGAAAAATATACTTTATCCTATGAAAAGGGAAGAAAAAGCTATTCCGAACTGAACATAACTAAGAAAACTCAATTTTTTAAAATTTAGTACTTACTTTTCTCATATATATAAACACATAAAGCAGTTTGTACTGAGAAACAGAGACCAATGTTTCTGGAACAATCTATGAAAATATGTGGCATCATTTCCTTGTTTATGATCTCCACCTCTTCCTAATTTCTGGTAGTTTGCAAGCACTCTTCAGCATTCCTTGGCTTTGTATGCCTAACCTCACTCCCTGGCTTCTTGTCACATAGTTCCCCTCGAGTGTCTGAACCTACACACAGTCATCTTGCTATTAGGACACCAGTTATATTGGATTAAGGGTCCCACCTTACTCAAATATGAACTCATCTTAAGTAATTACATCTACCCTTTTCCAAATAAGGTCACATTCTGAAGTATTGGGGATTAGGACTTCTACATGTACATTTTGAAGAGACAAAATTCAACATATAAAGGACAGGCAGAGAATCACTTAATGAAAGTGAAGAATGAATTACAGCAGGTAGATGGAAAATTATTAATATTAAGTAAAAAAATAATAATGCACTTAGTAATCAGAATAGGTCACACACACACACACAAATGAGCCAGGAAGCAAAACTGTTGTAATGTAAACTTTAAAACTGGATTGCTCCTGAAGAGAAACTGAATCTGTGCAAAAGTTTGAAAGACTTACAGCTATGGTTTTTGAAGGTTTCAAAGACAGGAGTCAGCAACAGAAACACAGAGAGGTGAAAAACACAGATCTTGCCTCACATGACGTATAAGGGTGAAGGTTGAATATGTCAAAGAGAAGAAATACAACTAATTGATATTAATAGTAGCAAAACATGATGTGTCACCAGGAATGGTCATAAAGATTAAAAAGGAAGAATGGCATTTTATGTCACTTTGTCTCATTACTCAAGAAATCGGGCATGCTCTCTGGAGCCTGGCTATTCAAAATGCATTCAAGTATGTCAATATTCCTGGGAGACTGCTAGAACCCTGCTTAGCTTTGCAACAAGATCTCCTTGAGTTCCATATACATGTTCAATTTTATGAAGCAGTGCTTCCCTGGTTTAAGAAACACATATACAAGAATTCTAATTTCTACAGCGCTGCACATTGTTGTTTTCACTGAAATGTATGCTCCTGCATCAGTAGAAGGGAGATTTGAACTGGTTCTCTTTGAGATAGTCAAACTTTATAACTCTATATGAAACAAGTTTGCCCCCAAATTTTCAAATTTATGACCAAAAAGTTACCTTGCCTAAAACATATAATAATAGTTTTCAGCTAACAAGATATTTTCCTTGAAAAGGAAGACATTTTTTTAAAGCGGTGCCTTTTTTTTTTGGTTTATTGGATTACAGAGTCACAGAAGTTTAGATAGAATTTTCACTGAACAGAATAAATAAGCCTCCAAAAAAAGAGTTGTCACTTGAAGTTATCGATGATTTATTCTTATTATCACTAATAGTTACCTCACCATCTGTTGTTTCCTAGAACAATAGAAATTCCAGATACATAGTTCATTTTTAATCAGAAATCAGTTATGTGAATATGAATAGGCTGAAGACTCCATTTAAAGCAGTGTTATGCTTTTTCTAGAGGTCAATAAGAAAGGCAAAATTCAGACTTGAATTCCAAAGCAAACTTACAATCAGTTGTCAAAAAAAAAAAAGGCCCAAAGCTAGACCACAATTCTGAGATATACTGTTGTTATAACATGACATACGAGACAAGAAAACACACAGCATGGTTTCTGTATCTATTTATCTATCAATTGTCTATCTCAGTCTGATTTTATTGGTCTAATTGAAATTATAACAACTCTTCCCTAGGGTCATCTAAAAGATTCTAAGTGCCTAAACAGACATTGATTCTGGTGAAAGAGTAATCATCATAGTCAATTATGTCAACTAATAAAATGTGTTTTATGTCCACAGTCTAAGTCACATATTTTGTACCATGTCTGAGCAATAGACATTCTCAGTTATAATTTTGTTCAGCTTACCAATAATTTGACCTGCATAATGTGGACATAAATTAGAGACTGAGAATAAGGTTTAGGATAATAAAGTAACTGGCACTTATTTTAGTAGTAATGGAAAATTATTGGTTGTTGTGTTTATAAGCAAAACAAAAAGACTACGTTGAAAGGATTATACATGAATTATAAAACAAATTCCATTTAGTTTAATAAGTTAAGAAATATTGACATAACTATACCTAGAACTGGTTTTCCTTGTAAAGAGTGAGAAAACAGATTTGAGAGGATATTTAGTTTTATTATGTATTTGCTGAAGTTATCATCTTAAAACTTCTGAAGCAGTCCGAATTACTCTACACTGATTTTATAAGCAAAATTTCTATTGTTCAGATTTTCATTTCCTACTCAATTTCTCACAATTCAGAAACTTCTTTAGACACAAGGTCTATCTCATCACCTATAATTCATGCCTATAGCAAAAATACTATTAAACAATGATTGAGTGGAGGAAGTATTACAAATACTACAGAACTTTACCAGTACTGTGAGAGGGAAAATTTATATGCTATATATATTCTTTCACTTGAATGCTACCTAAAAGATATAAAAATATTTTTCTTATCTTACTCAGAAAGTATTTATTGTATAGATAATTTTTTTTCTGTCAACAACAGTGTTTCTCTAACCCGAAGATGCGTATGTACCACCTAGGAGCATGCTAAAACAGAGGATTGGGTTCAGGAGATTTGGGTGAGCTCTGTACTCTCCATTTCTAACAAGCTCCAAGGTGATGCTGAGTTGCTGGTCCACAGACCACACTCTGAGTAGTAAAGCTCTAAGAAAGCATCTCTCCTAAAAGAACTTTGAGTACAATTTCCTCCTAGACATCTTACTGGAGAATATAGGAAAAAATTGTTACATAGTCATTCCATGAGGAATAAACAGATAGACGCACAGAATAAAGTTTAATATAGTAAGAAAATAACTGGTTTATTTTTTCTAATAAGACAACTTAAATATGATTTATGTTTCAACATCAACTCATGTGACATTAAAAGTAATTTAACATTTTTTAGTTTGTTTTTTAATCTTTTTTTAAGAGAAGAGGAAAGGAGAGAGTGAGAGAAAGAGTCAATTTGTTGTTCCACTTATTTATTCATTCATTGGTTGATTCTTTTATGTGCCCTGACTGGGGATAGAACCCACAACCTTGGCATATGGGCACAACACTCTAACCAACTGAGCTACTCAACCAGGGCCTTAAGTTGCATTTTATATAATATTAACATTATCATCCAGTCTAGAGGTTCCTAAAAAAATAAAAATGAAACTATCATATGATCTGGCAATCTCACTTCTGGGTATATATCCAAAGGAAATGAAAACAGAATATGGATGAGAAGTCTGCACTTTAATGTTTATTGCAGCATTATTCAAAATAGCCAAGATCTGAAAACAACCTTATCTGTCAATGAATGGATAGATAAGAAGATGTGGCATATATACGAGGTCTGTCCAGAAGGTATCCAGCCATGTACTATGAAAAACATACATTTATTGAAGATACAAAATACAAGAAGCATTGTACATAAAACAATCATACCTCAGTCCCATCAAAGCAGGCACCTTGGAACCTCACACAGTTCTCCCAATCACTATCAGCGACCCCGCTGTATTTTCCTGAATCTCATGGAGTGTCTGAAATATCCACCTTTCAAAGGTGATTTCAGTTTGGGAAAAAGCCAGAAGTTGCAGGGTGCCAAATCTGGGCTGTAGGTGGACTGTGTCACCTCTGTGATTTGATGTTTCACAAAAAGCTCTGCACAAGACATGATGCATAAGTGGGTGCATTGCTGTGATGAAGCTGCCAATCACCAGTTGTTGATGGCTGTGACCTTCTGAATCATCTGTATAGTTTGTGTGCAGGAATGTTCAAGCTTAATTCAAAATTTGATGCAGATTAGTAGCTTTACTTACTCAGTCATTTTGAATGTGACGGCCACACAGTACACATGCTCACTCAATGGCACTTACCTCCCCTACTGACTAGTACAGTGAAGTCATTGTTTACACAAGTGCATTCCAGTCTGCTCTCCTTGGCTGCCAAGTTACATCAATGTTGTGCAAACCGATCTCATTATATTAACAATGGCTGCACTTTTTTTGGACATGCCTCATATATATACATGCATATGGAATATTATTCAGCTATGAGAAAAAAACATTGTTATTTGTGACATGGAGGGGCTTTATGGGCCTTACAGTAAGTGAGATAACTCAGACAAACATAAATACTATATGACATGATTACTATATGGAATCTAAAAAAGCCACATTTATAGACACAGAGAGTAGAATGCTGGTTACCAGGGACTGAGTGTAAGAGAATTGGGGAGATATTAATCAAGGGGTATAAACTTGCAGTTAAAAGATTAATAAATCCTGGGGATTAAATGTAAATCATTGTGATTATAGTTAACAATAGTATATTATACACTTGAAAGTTAAGAGAATAGATCTTAAATTTTCTCTTCACAAAAAGAAAAATATGATTAAGAGATTTGATGGAGGTGTTTGCTAATGCTGCACTATATAACTGTATCTTATCAACATGTCGCACACTGTAAACTGACACAATATTATATGTCAATTATGTCAAAAAAAATGTGGGTCTGAGATCCACATAGCATGATGCACATAACAGTGCTTGTTACATTATAAGGTGCCATGGGACCATTTGGATTGTTATTGCATGCATTTAGATGCTTTCCAACCAGCCACCGTCCAGCATCAGTGCCACAGTCCATGTCCTTTT
Source organism: Furipterus horrens (assembly GCF_987537825.1). Taxonomy (NCBI): domain Eukaryota; kingdom Metazoa; phylum Chordata; class Mammalia; order Chiroptera; family Furipteridae; genus Furipterus; species Furipterus horrens. Next base: position 29,016,264 of record NW_028327182.1, on the reverse strand, counting down.
TCTTTTTTTCAGCTGTGAAAACTGCTTAAGAAACTGTCACTTGGCAGCTTCAAAGACTGACAGCACTAAACCAATTTGATGGAAGGATCCAAGAGGGAAGAGGACAGAAGATTTTCTTTCTTTTGAGCTCTAGTAATAAAGCTCAGGTATAAAAGGAGAAAATCATTGTGGTGTGGCATCTGAATTTTAAGGCCTTTTCATGGGGTTCATTCATATTCTAGAATGATGTCCTTGAGATTTTTTACCACCTTAGCAAATAAATAAATAAATAATGTATATGTGTGTGTGTGTATATATATATACACACACACACATATACATATACTTTGTTTTAAAAATATTAAAATGACTTTTTTAAAGTGGTTTATTATAGTCATTGATCATGTAACTACATAGATAAGATTATGGACTTATGCGCAGCTAGCTGCAAACCAACTGGCAACTTCATATTTGATATATAGATGAAGTGAAATTGCTTTAAAACTAATGCAGAATTTATTTGTAGTGCACAATTTATTAGTGTGCATGAAGATAAATTAGAACCTGCAAGCTATATTAAATTTAATGCATGAAAAAGGGAAGTAATGAATTACTTGAAAATTATTCTAAAGCATCATTGCTAATGCAGCTGCTAAACCATAATACTACTAACTGTAGAGACAAATAATATTAAACCTTCCAGAGTCCCCAAACTGCACTTTACACAGTTCCTTAGAAAATAAGCAAAGGCATTCAACTCCCAGCTTTATGTAAATATGTAGTATGAAAGCATGTGTACCAAATCTGCAGGAACAATTTCAGGTAATTTAAGGTTTTCATAAAAGAATTCTTATTCTAATAGTTAAAACAAAAGTTGCTTTTTATTTGCAGAGGGATGATACATAGAAATTATTAACTTTGTATTTCTGATGAATGATCAAAAATGTAAACAATGACGAGATGAGCCTGAAACTGCATTCAATCAGCTTTATTTAGTGTTGGTACTCAGTCAGCTGACTTAACTATCTGGAACTCTAATATTGCACTAGCTAAGCCTTTCAGTGTACACTAAATCTTAGCCACATAAAAGTGAAGCTAAATAGTGTTTTCAGGTCTTTTTCATACAAAGTGCAAACCAGCATTTCCTTTGTAATCTGCGTAACAATGTAGTGCAAATAATACATTTACTTTAGAAATAAGCATGATTAGATTACATAGATCCTAGCTAAATTACACTGAGTGACCTTTTGTTAGCATTCTCGGATAACTCAAGAAAATTTTATTACTTGCCTGCGTTTTCTATTTTTCTTAATATTTATTTATTTATAGAGAGAAAAGAAGGGAGGGAGAAAGAGACAGAGAGAAACATCAATGCAAGAGAAAGACATAGATTTGTAGCTTCTTACCTGCCCCCAACTGGGGGCCTGGCTCACAATCCAGGCATATGACCTGACACAGAATCAAACCTGTGACCTTTCGGTTTGCAAGGGGATGTTCAACCCTCTGAGCCACACCAGTCAGGGCATCTTTTCTCTCTTAGTCCAGATAATCAGTTTTGGGCATAAGCCTCTAAAATCTTTAGACTCCTTCATAGTTTTGTTTATATGAACATTTTCCCCAACAAAAGAGAGTTGTAGTGTTAAATACTGAGAGCTAGAGTGAAAGTTCTTTGTACACATTTTAAATAAGGAGAAACACATAAAAGAACACGAACGATATAAAATTTTTAATATTTGAGTTTAGTATGGTTTTGAAATAAAATTTTAAAATTAATTTGGGACGATATCCAACACTTTATATGACTAATTTAAATTAAATTGATATTACGTATTACATATTTCAGGCCTAGTTTTTCCACTTAACAATATATTAGAAGACATGATTAAGTATCTCCTTACCCTTTATTCACAAAAATAGTTTCTGAGTCTACTCTGGGTCTCATTCATACATTAGGATAAGTGGTAACAATTGCGTGCTTGTTGTAAAGAATTTTCCTCCTTGGATGCAATAGTAAATTAAAGATTAAGGGAGATATAGTAATAACAACAACATAAACCAATTCTTCACAAAGAAAACCCCAGCTCCATCTGATTAAGGAAATGGAAATGTATTAAGAGCCATTAATAACCTTAACACTTTTCTAGTCTCACTTCAAAGTTCTCCCAATAAGCACAAATTCATCTCAGGTAAGCATATATTTCTGCATGTGTGTCACTGACAGGGACTTTTGTCCCTTTAAGATAATGGTGGATTAAAGTTGCAGCATTCATCCATCAATCATCTCTACATTTTTCCACCAGGAAAATTCAAAAATGTAGGGAAAACATCATAGAGGCAGATTGGGAGACTATGGTTTCCATCTGTGAGTATGCAAAACATAGTTTACTTTTGTATTACTATTTATTAATGTTGTATTATTTTCCATAAAACCCTGGCTGGTTTGGCTCAGTGGATTGAGCGTCGGCCTGCGAGCTAAGTGTCGCTGGTTCGATCTTCCAGTCAGGGCACATCAGAGAAGGAAAACTCTGACTCCAAAAAACCTCCGCTGCCTTGCGGCATACCTCTCCGGAGCCGGAGTCCCTAAGGCGGTTTGACGTTGTAGTCAACACCGGCAACTCCTGCGGCGCACCTGAAGCCAAGCTGTATTGACTCCGTCTTTCCCTTGGGCCCTTCAGCTGCGAAGAGAGGAGGGGTCTGCTGCATGGGCAACAGCAGACCCTCCATATCACCCTGCCCAGGCTCTGTAGCTTCAGCTTCACTGGAGAGGACACTCCAGCGTCATCACAAGATGTTGATTCAACACGGGAGGAGACAGATACCGTGTCACTCCTGGCGGTGCAGATAGACTCTTAAGAAGCTACACCATCGTCTCTCGAGACGGACGGCTGCCGACAACGACGATTATTTTCCATATGAACAACTGTAAATCTACTTTCTTTTTCCCCACCACAATTCTTGTTATCTTTTTCCCTATATATATCCCTAGCTCATCTGTAAATTCCATAAGGGAAAGCTTGTTTCAAGGTCACCTCTGCTCAGAAAACAATTTCAGAGTAAATGGCCTCATTTGGTTGGGTTAAGCAGACCATATTTACAGGATGGTAAGAAATATCACAGGTTTGTAATAAATATGAAGTTTTATTCAATAAAAAACTGCAATATAGTCTGCTTTAGAGTCTTAAATTACCTAATATATAATAGAAGTGCATAAATGGGTCTGTATCTAAATATGGATAAACATATACATAATGATACATATTAGCAAATTTATTCTTCTATATTTTATATTAAATATAGTAAACAAAACACAATATTCTCATAGTTAGTTTTCTGTCCTTTTACTCAGCCATAAAAAAAGAAGAAAATTTTACCCTTTGCAACAGCATGGATGAACCTGAAGAACATTGCGCTAAGTGAAATAAGCCAGTGAGAGAAAAACAAACACCATATGATTTCACTCATATGTGGAATCTAATGAACACACTGAACTAATAAGGAAAATGCAGACAGACTCATGGACAGAGAGCAGGCTGACAGCTCAGTGGGCAGGGGGAGGTTGCAGGTAAGGGGATCGAAGAAAAAGGAAAAATGGGCAAGGAGGATGATGTGGTGATGGTGTGGGGAGGGGTTATAAGGGAACTAACTGGTAAAAGAAAATAAATACAAGAAAAACCTTTAAAAAATAAAACATAAAATGTGCAAGGTCAACTTCTTATTTTATTTTTTAAGTATATTTTATTGATTATATTGTTACAGTAGTCCCATTTTTTTTTCCTTTGCTCCCCTCTTCCCAGTACCTCCCTTCCCCAGCAATCCCACCCCCCTTAGTTCATGTCCAGGGTCATGCATATAAGTTTTTCTGCTTCACCCTTTCCTATATTATGGTTAACTTCCTCCTGTCTGTTTTGTATCATCCAGTTATGCTTCTTAATCCCTGCACCATTTCCCCATTTCTCCCCCACCCCTTCCAGCTGATAAACCTCCAAATGATTCCCATACCTATGATTCTGTTCCTATTCTGGTTTGCTTTAGATTTTGTTTTTATTTTTTAGGTTCAGTTGTTGATAGTTGTGAGTTTGTTGTCATTTTAGTGCTTATAGTTTTGATCTTCTTCTTCTTCTTAAGTAAGTCCCTTTGACATTTCACATAATAATGGCTTGGTGATAATGAACTTTTTTGACTTTACCTTGCCTGGGAAGTACTTCATCTGTCCTTCTGTTCTAAATGATAGCTTTGCCGGATAGAGTAATCTTGGTTGTAGGACCTTGCATTTCATCACATTGAATACTTCTTGCCAGTCCCTTCTTGCCTGCAAAGTTTCTTTTGAGAAATCAGCTGATAGTCTTATAGGCACCCCTTGGTAGGTGACTCTCTGCTTTTCTCTTGTTGCTTTTAAGATTCTCTCTTTATCTTTCACGTTTGGTATTTTAATTAGGATGTATCTTGGTGTGGTCCTCCTTAGGTCTAGCTTGTTTGGGACTCTCTGTGCTTCCTGGACTTCTATGTCTATTTCCTTTGCCAAATTTGGGAAGTTTTCTTTCATTATTTTTTCACATAAGCTTTTGATTTCTTGCTTTTCCTCTTCTCCTTCTGGCACCCCTGTGATTCAGATATTGGCACATTTACAGTTGTCCCAGAAGTTCCTAAGCCTCTCCTCATTTTTTTCAATTCTTGTTTCCTCATTCTGTACCGGTTGACTGTTTTTTTCCTCTTTATGTTTGAAATCATTGTTCTGAACCCTGGTTTCCTTTCCTTCACCATTGGTCTTTGTGGATTTTCCTTCATTTTACTTAGCATAGCCTTCACTTCTTCCTTATGTATTTGCTATACTCAAGCATATCTGTCAAGCTAATGAGCATCTTTATCACCAGTGTTTTTAATTCTGCATCTGTTAGGTTGGCTATCTCCTCATCTATTCAGTTGGCTGTCTCCTCATCGCTTAGTTCTCCCACTGGAACCTTGGTCTGTTCCCCCTTTTGGGCCATACTTCTCTGTCTCCTCATCTTGACAGGTCCCTGTGTTTGTTTGCTTCTGTGCCTTAGGTAGAGCTGTCGCTCCTCTCATTTTATACGGGGCAGAGCCTTAGGGATTCGTGAGTATAGGGCGACCCATTTCACCACGTGTGGTGCTGTATGTGGGTATAAGGAGACTAACTGGTAATAGAAAACAAATACTAGAAAAAAAACTTTAAAAATAAAACATAAAATGTGGAATGTTATGTTCTTTTTAATTGCATAAATTAATTTGTCCCTAACATCTACATTCCCTCAGCATTCTGATTTTTTAATCCTCTTCTGAAACTTTTATTTTACTTGAATCTACTGATTGTAACTTATCTCTTAGTTCTACACCTTTCTTCTTATTTTTCTACATTGCTAACCTCTATGAAGTCACCCATGCTCCTGACTCCATCTAGAACATTTATGTATATTAAAAACCACTTGTCCAATTTTATCTTTTACTTCCACGACTGTAACCTAGCACCTTAAAATGCCTCATGATTTACATAATGGACTTTTATCCCAGTCTTGCCAGATTTTTAAAGAATCAGCTTTCTTCCTCAAGATGTTTCTCCTTACAGATATGCTGGGTTGTTTTTTTCAGATGTCCAAAGCCAGAAATCTTAGAGCCATCTTTAAATCAAGTATTTTTTCTGTCTCTTTTTGCTTTGTTTGCTCTTAGCATTTTCTTTATAATCTCTCTTGGACTTACCCTTTCTATTTATTTTCCCATGGCCTTCACTCTAAACCCTTAACTAACTTTTAAATAACCATAAATATTTTCTATACAGTTCACTGCCTCTAGATTTTTTCTACTATTCACCATGCCATATTGTATTTTTAAATCCATTTTTTATCAGTTTTACTTCCACAGAAAACCCAGGGTAGTTTACAGTAATTTAGTTAAAAAATCACACACACACACACAGACATAAACATACACAAACACACACACTTAACTTCTAAAGTCTATTGACAAATGTAGCTCTTTTAAAATTTAACTTACCATTTTACTTTCTTAGCAACAATAAAAGCAAATTTATTTTCTCCTCCATGTCATTCAGTGTGCTAGTACACCAACTTCATATTCTTGCCATCTTTTTTCCTTTCACACCCATATATTTGGTATACATCATTTAGAGCTAAACGTCAATATTTTCACTAATTCTTCTCCGCATCGAACTTCTTCTTTAGATTTCATACTCCCTTATATCTTGCACTATGAATGTGATTGGTTCAGTTTGTGTTTCTTGTTTATATACTCACTTTTTGCATTCTTAATCATGATCACCAAGGAAATATTTATTTTATTTTATTATTTATTTACTTATTGTTTTTCTATTACAGTCGACACACTTTTTACCCCATTGCTCCCCCCCACCCTGCCCACCCCTTCTCCCAGTCAATCTCCACCCTGTTGTTCATGTCAATGGGTCATTTATACTATTTCTTTGACTATTCCCTTCCCCTACTTACCCCCCTCCCTCCTAGTAACTGTTAGTCTGCTCCTTGTTTACATGCCTCTGGTTCAGTTTTGCTCATTTGTTTGTGTTGTTCATTAGTTTCCTGTATTAGAGTTATCATATGATATTTGTCTTTCATTGCCTGGCTTATTTCACTAAGCATAATTCTCTCTAGTTTCGTCCATGTTGTCACAAATGGCAGGAGTTCCTTCTTTCTTTCTGCTGCATAGCATTCCATTGTGCAAATGTACCACAGTTTTTTGACCCACTCATCTACAGATGGGCACTTCGGCTGTTTCCAGCACTTACCTATTGTAAACAGGGCTGCTATGAACATAGGGAAGCATAGTTTCTTTTGAATTGGTGTTTTGGGATTATTTAGGTATAATCCTAGTAGTGGAATTGCTGGATCAAAAGGCAGTTCTGTTTTTAGTTTTGGGGGGAAATTCCATACTATTTTTTATAGTGACTGCACCAGTCTGCATTCCCACCAAAGTGCACTAGGGTTCCCTTTTCTCCACATCCTCACCAGCACTTGTTGTTTGTTGATTTGTTGATGATGGCCATTTTGACCAGTGTGAAGTGGTATCTCATGGGTTTTATTTGCATCTCTCTGATGGCTAGTGATGTTGAGCATTCTTTCATATGCCTATGGACCCTCTATATGTCCTCTTTGGAGAAGTGCTTGTTCAGGTCTTTTGCCCATTTTTTAAATTGCGTTGTCTGTCTTCTTGATGTCGAGTTGTATATGTTCTTCATATATTTTGGAGATCAATCCCTTGTCTAAGGTATCATTGGGAAATATATTTTCCCATATGGTTGGTTCCCTTTTCATCTTGCTGATGTTCTTTTGCTGAGCAGAAACTCTTTAGTTTGATGTAGTCCCATTTGTTTGTTCTTTCTTTTATTTCTCTTGCCTTAGGAGATATATCAGTGAAAATATTGCTGTGTGAGATACCTGAAATTTTCCTGGCTATGTTTTCCTCTAGGACTTTTATGGTGTCACAGCTTACATTTAAATCTTTGATTCATCTTGAGTTTATTCTGGTGTATGGTGTAAGTCGGTGATCTAGTTTTGTTTTTTTGCATGCCCCTGTCCAGTCCTCCCAGCACCATTTGTTGAAGAGGTTCTTTTCACTCCATTTTATGTTCCTTCCCCAAGGAAATAAAATTTTAAATGTCTTCAAAGATTAAGCCCAGAAAGTGGTTTATACTTGTATGTGCAGGTAGTAAAATAAAATAATTCATGTTAATAAATACTAAAATGCAGATAAATATGTGTACATACTGTATTTGTAATATTTTTTTATACCTGCCCTAATACAAGTATTACTCTACAGAGATATTTTTAAAAGCACCTCGAGATAGCATTTATTCATCCTTTTACACAAGTAGAAGTTTAAAAATTCCCTAATTGGTTTCAAATAGGATATAATGAATATATTTTAAAATGTCTTTACATATTAGATTACATCATCTTTACATATTTTAAAACACTGAATGTTTTATGATTTTTCTTAAGAGGTTAGTATAATAATTTAAATAAATTATATTAATGGCAAATTAATAATATTTATAAATCTTTTCATCTTACACTGAATTCATTTTATACCTACATCTTTTCAAAAAGTCTTTGAATCTGCAATACAATTTTAAAATATTTTATTTTTATAAAGCTGCACAAGACAGGAGACAAATAGTCTATAAAATGTTCATAGTTAGGAATGTTGCTTTCTCTTCATTTTGACACATCTAGGGCATGTAATTATTCACGAAGGTCACTTTCTAAAGAAGAAAAAGAACAATGACCCAAGGCAGCATTTAGGTTTCAAGTAGACTATGACAATTTAATCAATGACAAACTCCCAATGTCAAGAATGATCTTAGTTCTAGGTAGGCAGAGAATGACATCTCATCAGAACTAATTATAATTGTTCATATTAAACAATAGCCACCCCTTCAAATAACTATAAATACTCAAAGTAAGACAAAGAAAAAAATAAGAAACAAATTTACTTTAAGTTTCAATGTTAATACAGCTTTCATTACTGATGTTTAAAAAAATCTTATGAATTAGGTAATGTTTATAATCTTAAAGAGACATAAAATTCAAAGTTTGATTGAGAGATTATAGTTTACCACCTTGCCCTTCATTACTTTTACTTTTCAAATTTGCAATACAATTAACTGACTGACATATTTAACATGGTATGCTTGCCCTTTCAGCTGATTTTTTTCCCAAATCAAAGAAATGTCTTCAACCATTCACAGAATACATTTTAAGTTGTTCTGAGATGTAGCTTAAGAATGTTGTCATAGAATCATTCTAGGCTGCCAACTTTTATATTTGTTTTCAAAATAATATTGCTTAGCATTATTAATCAACAACCACAACCACTTCAAACTATGTATATCTAGTCTCTAATTGGTATTAATATTTACCTAGGAGACTGGATATAGAGCAAGATGACAGCTAAGGGGTGAGGGGAGGTTGGGGTGGAGGAACTGAGCAAAAAAGAGGAAGGACTCATGGACATGGACAACAGTGTGGTGATAGCAAGGGAAGAGGGAGTGGAAGGGGACTGAATGGTAATAGAAAAAATACAATAAAAATGAATTTAAAAGTAAAATATATTTCAACCCTCTAAGCTCATTTTCTATTTTTAAAAATAATATAGTAATGCTTTAATACTGTGAAGATTTGAGATGACTAACACAATATATGTAAGCTGTAAAAATGTTTTAGACATATATTTTTCGATACATATTTTTAATGAATAACTCATTCTGTGCTTACTTACTATTCTGCAAAATGTATATCATTTCTATGAGATACTCCTGGGTCTCTCAGTGAAATATACTAAAACAGGAGGCATGATAAGATAGTTGAGTAATTTTTATCACAAATTTGCAAATCAAAACAATATTTAGGAAAGTAAGAGATTAAGACAATGAGCCTGATTTCTAATGGAAATAGCTAATCCGACAATCATGTGATAGCATGCATACTAGTGATAAAGATTATGAGGTTTCTGCAACAAATAGAGGGTATTAGAAAGTGAAAAGCTGTAAAATAGAAAGAGTTCTATTTTAGTATGTTTCTGCAAGCTGAAATGCCTGACTCAATTTTACTAAATTATAAAATTGTTATTTAATTTTTTTAAGTGTATGTTATAGATAATTGTGGTTGGTAAAAAAGCATGTTCTTTCCCCAGACTACCACTAGTAGATTTGTTGGAGAGAAGGCCTAATTGATGAAGGTGATTAAAAGGTACACATTTCCATTTGTAAATAAATAAATCATGAGGATATGATGTACCACATAGGGAATATAGTCAATAATATTATAACGGTATGATGATAGATCAGTTAGCATTCATTATAGTGATTATTTTAAAATGTATGTAAATACAGAATCACTATGATGTGCATCTGTAATTAATAGGATGTGGTAGGATGTATACATTATAGGATATGTAATCTACTTAAACTCTTTGTATTTTAGAAAATGTAACCAACATCAGTGACATATTTTTCATCTTTTTAATTCATCATGTACACATAAAATCAGACTATAATAACATAACATAAAAATAATATAAAATCTATTTGCACATCCCATGTTACAGAATCTCCTGAATAAATCTGGGCTTTCTCAATGATGTAAATACAGGGTGGGTCAAAAATAGTTTAACAATTGTGAGTATATAAAACAGAGTTTATTCTTGTATTATTATTTATTAATCATTGTATTATTTTTCATACAAACAACTATAAACCTACATTTGCCACAAACAGTAAAGAAGGAAATTTCCCATTGTTTGCTATTTTGTGCCATTAAAATAATTGGTTGCTGCCATTTTATTTTTTTTAGCAATACCACAAACTAAGAATAAAATTAGAGTTCAATATCTTACATCAGTTTATGGACAGGCAGAACACATCAACACTTCATGTTAATTCGGGAAAACCCAAACAAGATTTTATTTTATTTTTTCTTTTTTTCCCAAGATTTTATTTTTGAGGTTAGTCCTTTTATCCCTAGGCTTTGACCCATATTAAAATATAACATACCTGGAAGAAGGGATGCTTTATTAACTATAAGTCACTAAGTGTGAATCAAGGGTCTGAAATCTAAAGCAATGGAAGCATGGAAATAAGATATTGGTAGAAAAAAAATTTTAAAATTGAAATCATGAGAAAAAAAAAGTCCTATTTATTTTTCCACTTAGGTCTTTAGAAGTAAAGCAATTGAGCCCACTGACCTTTGAAACAGAGATAAGTTCTCAGGACTTCAGAATTTTTGCTATTGTGCTTAACTACATAAAACTGACCTGTTTCAATTATTTCCCCATGCGTGAGTGGTGAATACTGCAATGTCTCTTGGTGCTGCTTCTTGATTTCTCAAGGTTTCTTTTTTCACCTTGGCAAATATTAGATCAGAAGATGGAAGATGGTGATAATAAAGAAGCAAGGAGTGAGATCCCTGTATATGCATCTGTAGAATACATAATATGGCTTTAGAAGATCCACTCAAAAACAATAATTTGAGCATTGACTACAGAAGAAGTTTGCTTCCAGACCCTCCAGATACAAAATTGACTAATCCTTGGTGACTGGATTCTAATTACACTTCTGGGGAGTCTATTGTTAATATACCAAAAACTCTAGCTGTATATTTTAGCCTAAAAGGAATTATTCATTCATCTTCCTTATCATGCTATTTTAATTAGTATATAGAAATACATATTATTGTTTTTAATTATTAAGTTATCTGCCTCAAAGCATATGGATTTGGTTCCAACTTCTAAAAATATATTGAATGTCATACAAGGTAAATAATTAACAAATTTAATTATTTTATAAAATCAAATGTCATATCCATAAGGGGCAGCACAATTTTCTTACTAATTCTTAAAATCCCAAGTTTAATTACACCCACAAATCAAATTCTTATATGTGATTAAATAAGATCTAAGTGCAATATTTTTAAAAAGTTTACATATGTATAAACCAATATTTGCAACAAATAAAATCAATAAAATACCTGATATTTTTACTTTCATTTATAGGTAACATAGGAATTTAATATATTGAGATAGCTTTACTGTTAATTAAAACTACATAAGCCAATTAAAATAGTTTATCAAGTGATATCAATGCACAACTTTTGAAAGTTTTTGAAAACTTTTCTGGGGGTGGGTTGGTTCCATTTTAGTCTTATAACAACAAGAATAGTGTGTATTCATAACAAATTCATGTCAACAATCATCAGGGAAACTCAAATTAAAATGACAATAAGATACCACTTCACACCTGCCTGAATGGCCATGATCAACAAATCACAAACAACAAGTGTAGTGGGATGTGGAGGAATCGGAACCCTGGTGCACTGTTGGTGGGAATGGAGACTGGTGCAGCCACTGTGGAAAGCAGTATGGAGCTATCTCAAAAAAAAAAAAAAAAAAAATCATAAAAATAGAACTGCTTTATGACCCAACAATTCCACTTCTGGAAATATATCCGAAGAATCCTGAAACACTACTGTAAAAGAATATATGCACACTTTGTTCATTGCAGCATTATTTACAATCAGCAAAATATGGAAGCAGCCCAAGTGTCCAGCAGTAGATGAGTGGATAAAACAACTCTGGGACATTTACACAATGGAATTCTACTTGGTTGTAAAACAGAAGGAAAATTTTATCCTTTGTGACAGTTCGGATGGCCCTAGAGAACATTGTACTTAGTGAAATAAGTCACTCAGAGAAAGACAAATACCATATGATTTCACTCATTTGTGGACCCTAATGAATAAACTGAGCTAACAAGCAAAGTAGAAACAAACTTATAGATAGAGAGCGGGCTGACAGCTCTGGGGAAGCTTGAGGGGATGAAGAGATCAAGCCAAAAAAAAAAAAAAAAAAGAAAAAGAAAAAGAGCTCAAGGACATTGTCAACAGTGTGGTGATTGTAGGAGAAAGATGGGGGTGGATGGAGGTGGAAGAGGGTATAGAGGGGATGAATGATAATGGAAAAATTAAAAGTAAATAAAATAAAATAAAATAAAATAATTTAGAAAGAGGAAACAAAAGTTTGGTTTAAAATAATACTTGGTTATTTATTGGTAGTCAGAACAAGAAACCAGAGTTTGTTTCCATGTACTGCTTCTTACATACAGCTCTAATATTGATCATCTATATGATTTCTATGCACTGTACACACATCAATACCTTCATCCACAAAGATAAAATTAATAGAGGAGTCAGAGTGATCTATGTTGGTATATCAGAAAGGGATATAGGGTTCAAGTTATGAAGTATTAAGTAAACTAATGCCAAAATATTTGGAAATGATACATTTGAGCTTGAAATCTTGCAACATGGGATAATTAAAGACTGCAGGAGGGAAAATGGAGGAGGTTCACCTGTGCTAAGATAAGTCAAAGTCCATATTTTAAAAAGAAAGCAGGGTAAAATAGTACTTGTAATTTATATCTTTCAGTAGAACTACAAAAATCAAAACACAACCTAAATCCTATAATCCCACTTTTACATTCTTCAAAGAAAATAAGAGCTACCCAGAAGAAACAATATTTTTCTTTTTTTTAACCACAGATTTTTAAAAAATAATTTATTTATTATTTATGTTTGTTTGTTTGTTTTAGAGAGAGGGGAAAGGAGAAAGAGAGGGAGAGAAACATCACTGTGTGGTTGCCTCTCACTTGCGCCCCCAATTGGGGACCTGATGTGCAACCTAGTCATGTGCCCCAACTGGGAATTGAACCAGCAACACTTGGCTCACAGGCTGATGCTCAATCCACTGAGCCACAGAACAATATTTTTCTTGGAGGCAGAATAGATTTTGACTTTTTCCAGGGGCTTTGCTTATGAAAGAGTATCCTAAAATGTCTAAAGTAGCAATAGTTTTAGAAAATCTTTATGAATCGTGTTTGGTTAATACTAAATTCCTTCTCTTGTATTATTTTTCTCTGTTTAATGTCTGAACTTTTACACATAACAGTAATAAATATTTCAACCTAAAATTTGAAAAAAGTGCTCTCTAAATGAATATTTCTGCTTGAAAAAAGTCACAGTTTAACTGAAATTAACGCATCAAAAATATGAAGGTTTAAAAGGCTATGAAAAGAGGGTCTACTAATGTTGAAAATAAAGCACTTGAAATGTATGACATCTTATTTGGAAGAGGCGGTTCAAAATTGAAAAGCTCTAAATAATTGAAGGAGAAAAATAATAAGTAAAACAAAACTTGATTAAGCTAAACGTTATGAAAAAAAGATACTAATACCACCATATTCAAATTTTTCAGGACATTAAATTTACCTGACTTGTATGCTGCATCATCATCATCATCATCATCTCCATTGATGGACTTTTATTCTGGGTAACACTGTTGGATAATTGTCTTGAAGTTTACATTTACCTCATTTTTACTGAGTATAATATATTACACAAAAATTAGTAATTTACTTATAATACTAATACTCCTTTACAATCATATAATCAAAACAAAATTTAAAAACATCTCATCACCTCAGAAATTCTTTATGCCCCTTCCCAGTCAATTCTCAGAAGGCTTCTAATGCAATCATTTTCAATTTTTATCATTATAGATTAGTTTTGTTTTTTTCCTTTATGCATACACTGTGTATACTTTTCTGTCTATCTTCTTTCACTCAACTTAATATTCTTGGTATTAGTATCTATTAGGTGTATCATCCTGGAACTCCTTTTTTATTTATTGATGGGAGAAAGAGAAAGACAGACAGAGAGAGAGAGAGAGAGAGAGAGAGAGAGAGAGAGAGAGAGAGAGAGAGAGAGAGAGAGAGAGAGAGAGAGAGAAGAGAAAGAAACATCACACTATGTTGTTCCACTTATTTATGCATTCATTGATTGATCCTTGTATGTGTCAAAACCTCAATATTGGTGTGTCAGGACAAGGCTCTATCCAACTGAGCTACCTGGCCAAAGCTCAGGAGTTCCTTGTTAATGTTTAGTAGAACATCATTGTATAAATAAAACATAGTTTATTTATTCATTCTGCAGTGGATGGACAATTAGTTTAATTCTTATATTATTATTATTTTAACATCTATAAATTTTATTCTTCAATTATTTAGGGCAATATAGGCTTTAATGTCTTTTGGAAAAATACCTAGGAGGAAAATTCTAGTGAAAATATCAGGAATGATTGTATGTTAGAAGTATGTTTATTTCATTAAAAAGTTCTAAACAGTTTCCAAAATGGTTCACCATTTTATATTTCCACCAACAATATGTAAGAGTTCTATTGCTTCATATCTTTGCCAACATGGTATTGTAAGATTTTGTTTTGTTGTTGTTGAAGCTATTGTTGTCATTAATCTATTATAAATTTAAATAGCATCTTCTTTGTGGTTTAAGCTTGAATTTCCTAATCATGTTGAATAACTATTCAAGTGCTTATTAGCAACATTTTATCGTGTATTTTTAAGTATCTTTTCAAATTCTTGCCTATTTTTAATTGAATGGTTATTTATATAAGCACTTTTATATATTTAAAAATATAACAAATTTATATATTGCAAATATATCCTCTAATGTCTATTTAATTTATGAATTGATTTGTTTTGTTTGTTAATGAGCCACAGCTTTTATTCTGATGAAATTTCACTCAGTTATAGTTTCTTTTTGTTTTTTAAAATTATTCTAAGGAATAATTTTCAATATCCTAAATATATTATTTTATTTTTTTCCTTCTAAAATCTTATATTTCTAGCTTTTATTGTTATATATGTGATACATATTGAACTAATGTCTAGGTGAATAATGAGGCAGGTAACAAAATTTACTTTGTGTCATAGATGAACATTCAGCTATTTGTTATTAGGGTAACATTGGTCTCAAAAAATAGGTTGGCTAGTATTTTCTTCTCTATTTTATTTTTTAGAAAATTTTACATTGGTTGCTTTTTTTCCTTAAACATTGACTAGATTTCACTAGGGTAGAGTTTTGAATCTTGAGCTTTCTTTTGGGAGATATTTTTTATTGCAAATTAAGTTTAATATAAAATATGTATATCAGTGTTTTAGCCTCAAGCAATGTATTAGGTATATTAGTTATTTAAGCCTTGTGTACTAAGATCCAAGATGTCATGACTTTCTGTTTAAGTTTCCTTTTATAATATTGTCTTTTTATATTTTGTGGGTAAGGCATTGATTACTTGTAGCATTGAAATTATTAAGCCATTATGTTAATCAGTGGCATATATAGATGGGGCCTATCACTTGACTGGTATTCTAGTCATGTCATTCTTACAAATTTTCATTAACCAGAGGTACTTTATTTTTAATATATTTAAACTCAATTTTACTTCTTGTCTGTGTATGTGGATGGGTGTACATGTGTGTTTGTGTTTGTATGTATGCAGATGTATGTGGATTTTAAGGATTTAGCTACTGATAGTATTTGATAATTTGGCCTGAGATAACTGTCAGGTACTCCCTCTGACATTGTCATATTAAAAATCAAACAAACAAACAAACAAACAAACAAAAAACTCTAGCAATCAGACAAGAAAAAGAAATAAAAGGCATCCAAATTGGAAAGGAATAAGTAAAACTGTCATTCTTTGCCGATGACATGATACTATATGTAGAAAACCCCAAAGATTCTGCCAAGAAACTGCTAAAACTGATCAATGACTTCAGCAAAGTAGCAGGATACAGAATTAATATCTAGAGATCAGCTGCATTTTTATTTGTCAATAATGAAGTAACAGAAAGGAAAATTAAGAAAACAATCCCAATCATAATTGCTTCAAAAAACATAAAATATCAAGGATGAAAAAGACCTGTACTCAGAAAATTATAAGACACTAAATAAATATATTGAAGAAGGTACAAATAAGTGGAAGCACATACTGTGTTCATGGACAAGAAGAATTGTTATATCATCATTTAAATGTCCACACTATCCAAAGCAATCACACATTCAATGTAATTTCTCTCAAGATTCCAATGATGTATTTCACAGAACTAGAACAAATATTTCAAAAATCATATGAAACCACAATAGTCCCCACATAACAACAGTAATCCTGAGAAAGAAGAACAGTATTAGAGGAATCATGCTGCCTCATATCAAACTATACTAAAGGACATAGTAATCAAAACAGCATAGTACTAGCATAAAGACAGACACATAGACCAATGGAACAGAACAGAAATCCCAGAAATATACCCAATCAATATTCAAGAGAAGAATCAAGCACATACATTAAGTTAAAGATAATTTATTTAATAAATGGTGTTGGGAAAATTGGAAAGATATGTGCAGAAAAATTACACTAGACCACATTCTTACATTACACACAAGAACAAATTCAAAATGGATTAAAGACTTAACTATTATACCCCAAAACATAAAAATCCTAGACAAACACATAAGCAGTAAAATTTCAGATATTGCTCATAGCAATATTTTATTGGATATATCTCCCCTAGAAAGGGAAACAAAAGAAAAAATAAACAGGACTACATCAAACTGAAAAGTTTTTGCACTGCAGAGGAAAACATATTCTCCAATAGTGATAAAGGGTTAATATCCAGAATTTAAAAACTCACAAAACTCAACACCAAAAAAACAACCCAGTTGAAAACTGGGCAAAGGACCTGAACAGACACTTCTCCAAAGAGTATGTACAGATGGCCAATAGACATATGAAAAGATGCTCAACATCGCTAATCATCAGAGAAATGCAAATTAAAACCACAATGAGATACCACTTTACACCTGTCAGAATGGCTGTCATCAATAAACCAACAAACAACAAGTGCTGGCGAAAATGTGGTGAAAGAGGAACCCTTTTGCACTGTTGGTGGGAATGCAGATTGGTGCAGCCACTGTGGAAAGCAGTATGGAGATACCTCAAAAATTAAAAATGGATCTGCCTTTTGACCTAGTTATCTCACTTCTGGGAATATATCTAAAGGAAAACAACACACTAATTTGAAAGAACATAAGCCCCCCAATGTTTATTAAAGTGTTATTTAAAATTCCAAGATACAGAAACAGCCCAAGTGTCCATCAGTAGATGAGTGGATAAAACAACTATGGGACATTTACACAAGAGAACACTACATGGCTAAAAAAAAGGAAGAAAAATTTACCCTTTGGGACAGTATGGGTAGACCTGGGAAACATTATACTAAGTGAAATAAGCCAGTCAGAGAAAGACAGACACCATATGACTTCACTTATATGTGGACTCTAATGAACAAACTGAACTAACGAGCAAAACAAAGACATACTCGTAGATGGAGAGCAGAGTGACAGCTATGGTGGTGGGGAGATTAGCAAAGAGGAAAAAGGACTCATGAACAATGACATTTGTGTGGTGATTGTGTTGGGGAAGGTAGAATAAGGAAACTAAATGGTAATGGGAAAAAAAACAATTAAAAAAAACTTAGAGTTGTTTTACCAAAAAGTACATCATCTTATACTAAATCACACATAACGATTGCTTCTTTAAGGTGAATTTAAAATGCTGGCAGTGGTTAACACACACTCTGATATTTTAAAAAGTATGGCAAAATGTGGTGTAACACCAAAAAAGTTTACCGATTACATCTGAAAATATATGATATGCTAATTATAAGTGTTTTGCTTAGGTTTTCAAGAGATTTTGCATTTAATGTTACCACAGTTAGCAACAGTTTTACAACTTCAATAGAGTTACTTCAGCTATTGGGGGAAAATGCTTATTAAGTATTTTAGAATTATTACCACAATTTCTTTTTGTTTTCTAGAGTGAAGCCTTTTTGAAGGAAAACAATCTGAATAACTATGTACTCCAGCTGTTTTTCTCCATCTGCTTCCTTGATTTGTCTGTAAACACTTTCTTATACCAGAAAATAAAATTTAAGTACTATTATTTTCTTGCTGAAACCGAAACAAAATGATTAATTAAATATATTTTCTATCACACATAAGAAATTCGGCCCTGGATGGTGTTTCTCAGTTGGTTAGATAGTCATCCCATAAACCAAAAGGCACAGGTTTGATTCTCTGTCAGGACACATGCCTAGGTTGTGGGTTCAGTCCCTGGTCAAGCACATGCAAGAGGCAAACAATTGATGTTTCTCTCTCTTACCTTTATGTTTCTCTCGCTCTTTCTCCCCCTCCCTTCCCTTCTCTCTAAAATAATCAATAAGCATGTCCTCAAGTGAGGATTAAAAAAATAAATTCCAGTATATTAACTTCAAACTGGCATATATTAGACCACTCTAGACAATGACTAAAGGTTCAACTAAAATAGATATCTTGACCACTTCATAAATCTACAGTATACTTCCTTATTGATAATTGTAAATAACTTGACATTTCTTATTTTCTGATATAGAATAACTTTCTGTAATGAACAAATAGAAGAAACTTTCCTAATAATCTTTGGAAAACTTGCAAAACTTGCACATAAATTAAACAAAGTTTTAGTATCTTTAATATAGTGTCCAACTGTTAAAAGTCAACAGTTTTAAGAACCAGGACAATATATATAACTTACATGCTATAATTTTTCAAAGATATCCTTAAAATATCAAATATATTACATTTTTCAACAGATATATTTATGGCATACATGAAGTATAATGTATTTTCAAAGAACTTTATAATCTATATAGTATAATGGGGAAAGGGGAAAGCCTTTAATATTATTGTCCCTTTGATCTTGAATAGGTTTTTGAACACTTTGAACTTGGTTCAAACTTCTCGTGGAAATTAATAAAATTCAGCAATAGTATTCTATTCATTTTGTATAGACCTTTAATTAATTGTTTAAGCATAGATTTGTATCTAATTTGAATAAAATATAAATATTATAAAAAATTACCTGATGATAATAAACAAATTTATTTTTAACTTACACTTCATGAAAAAATAAAAAGACATTCTGAAGACTAGGCTGCAAGAGGAAGAATTTGGTTGTTGAAGTATTGTTTCTATATTTTAGTGATACTGTAAAACAGGAACTTAGAACAGGATCTCATCCTAAACTTCTTTCAGTTTTAGTTGGATATCTGCATATGGTTTCAGTTTCATTTTTTATAATTACTTGGTCATAGCAAGGATTCTCAACATGGTCATTATCTAATCATTTTAGTTAGGACCCCACACATACTTC
Organism: Furipterus horrens; assembly: GCF_987537825.1. NCBI lineage: Eukaryota > Metazoa > Chordata > Mammalia > Chiroptera > Furipteridae > Furipterus > Furipterus horrens. The sequence goes on along the minus strand of NW_028327182.1, from coordinate 28,996,641 downwards.
TAAATATGGTAGTCCCTGACTAAAGTTGAGAAGGAGAGCAGGGCAATAACAAATTGCTCTAACTCTATGTATATTATTCACACACTTTTCAGAGATTTAAAAAGGGAAAACTCTCCTTGGAATACAATAATTTATAGTCTCTCAATACTGCATTTTAGGCTGTTCAAAATTCAATCTGCATCTTCTCCATTATTACAGTGAGCTACCACTGCATTTTTCTTTGAATATTATATTTAAATTTTTTGATAATGAAAAAATCTTATTATACTAATAAATGCCTTAACTATTTATGATAATAAATAGTTAACAGTGTATATTACCATTAGAATTTATAACAGTCATGTAGAATAAAGAATGCTATAATAGTATGAACTGTTCAAATTAGTTTAATAATGATATTAAAAACAAAAACTCATACATTTCATTCATAAAAAATATCAAGCAAGAATAAGCACATAATCTGGATGTTTGTGCATGTATGTGTATACATGCACATGTTTGTGCCTGTATATTCATATGGCACAAATATAAAATTTAAAAACTGTCTCCAAGGCCTTAACTGAGCATCTAATATATAACAGAGCTGGTATTTTAGATTACTGTTGCAAGTATCTCATATTCAAAAATATATTTTATCTCTATCTACATCATTCATCAAAAACAATTGCCTACACAAAAATTGAGTATTTTAGAACTTCTAAAAATTTTAGGAGAAAATATGGAAAAATATATTTTATAAACTTGTGGTAGAGAAGTGTTTCATAAGCAAGACAAAAGCCAAACTATGCATGATAAGAGTGATGAATTCAAACTCATTAAATTTAGAATCACTAAAATATATCACAAGTAAAAATATAAGCCTCAAACTAGAAGTGAATATTTTAAACATGTATACTGCACAGGATTCACATAAAATATATAAATGGTACTTAAAAGTCAACACCACCAACTACTCAAGAGAAATATGGTTAAATATAATCCCCAAGCACTTCCCAATAAACAAAACACAAATAGTACAAGACTATATGAAAAAGCACTCAACCTCATTTTAATAATCAGGGAACTTGAAGTTAAAACTAAAGAGAAAAATTATTTGCTGCTGCAGTGGGATTTTTCATACATTATTAGTAGGGTATAAATTGTGATAACAACTTTGAGAAGAAGTTGCCATTATCATGCAGGCACTTTATGACCTAAAATTCTATCCTAGTTTATATATAGAAAAATGCACACATACACACACACACACACACACACCCCTTCTAGTAAATGATACCAAGAGACATAAACATGAATGTATATAGTTGTATTGTTCATGAGAGCAACAACAATTTGGAAATAATCTAAATGCCCATCAGCAGTGAAACGGCTTTAGGCTATTTTTATAAAATGGAATATTTTTATAAAATGAAATATACATTTGTGAAAATGAATAAATAATGCAAAATGTCAATATTAAAAAATCTCAAAGCAACAGTATGAAAAAAGTTAAAACATAAAACAATGCATAAAATATACAGTGATTGATATAAAATACAAATATATGAAACTCCAAGATGGCTGCACAATTTAGAACAAATGTAATAAAAATGTATATGGAACCAAGAAAGACTCCAAATAGGGTTACCAATCTTCAGAAAGAACAAAGTTAAAGGGATCATAATACCTGACATCAAACAATACTATAAAGTCATTGTAATCAAAATAACCTGGTACTGGCCTAATAACCTGGTACTGGCCTAAGAACTGGTACATAGACCGATGGAACAGAACAGAGATCCCTGAAATAAACCCATGCCTTTATGGTCAATTAAAGTTTGACAAAAGAAAAACATACACTGTAATTAAGACAGTCTCTTCAAAAAATGGTGTTGGGAAAATTGGACAGATACTTGCAAGAGAAACAAAAGTAGAACATCAACATACACCACACACAAAAATAAGCTAAAACAGAAAAATAAAAATAAAAAAACCTTAAATGTAAGCCATGCAACCATAAAAATCCTAGAAGAAAACATAGGCAATGAAATCTCAGACTTCTCTCATAACAACATTTTTGTCAGTGTATGTATCTCCTTCGGCAAGGCAAACAAGGAAAAGAAAATAAACAAATGGGATTACATCAAACTAAAAGGTTTGCACAGCAAAAGAAACAATCAGCAAAATGAAAAGGGAACCCACTAAATGGGAGAATATATTTGCCAAAGATACATCTGATAAGAGTTTAATTTCCAAAATATATAAATAATGTATACAACTTAACACCAGGAAGACTATCAATTTTTTTTAAATATGGGCAAAAGCCCTGAATAGAGACTTCCCTGAAGAAGACATACAGATGGCCAACAGGCATATGAAAAAATGCTCAATGTCACTAATCACTGGAGAGATTCAAATTAAAACCACAATGAGATATCACCTCACACTTATTAGAATGGCCATCATCAAGAAATCAACAAACAAGTGCTGGCGAGGATTCAGAGAAAAGGGAACCCTAGTGCACTGTTGGCAGTAATGCAGATTAGTGAAGCCACTGTAGAAAACAATATGGAGTTTCCTCCAGAAATTATAAAAGAAACTGCCTTTGACCCAATGATCCTACAGTTTAGGAACATATTCTAAGAATCCCAAAACACTGATTCAGAAAAATATATCTACCTCTATATTCATAGCTGCTTTATTTACAATAGCCAAGATCTGGAAACAGCTCAAGTTGCCATCAGTAGGAGAGGGAATAAAAACAGCTGTAGTACATTTCACAAGAGAATACTACTCAGCTGTGTGTGTGTGTGTGTGTGTGTGTATGAGAGAGAGAGAGAGAGAGAGAGAGAGAGAGAGAGAGAGAGAGAGAGAGAGAGAGAGAGAGAGAGATTCTTACTTTTTTAAAGCAGCATGGATAGACTTAGGTCTATTATGCTAAGTGAAATAAGAGATACCACCATATGATCTTACTTATATGTGGAATCTAATGAACAAAATTAACTGATGAACAAAATAGAAACAGAGGCATGGAAGTATGGAACAGACTAGGAGCTGTCAGAAGGGTAGGAGATTGGGAGATTGGATGAAAGAAGGTGAAGGGATTAAGCAACAGTGCGATGATAGCCAGGGGGAAAGGGTGGTGAAGATATGTGGAGGTGGGTAAAAGGGGAGAAAATGGGGACAGAAAGAGACTTTGCTTGGGGCGATGGGCTCGCAATGCCATGTGCAGATTATGTTTTATTGAGTTGTACACTTGAAATCTGTATGGTTTGGTGAACCAATCAATGTCACCCCAATAAATTCAATTAAACAATAAGTGAAAATGATTTGGTTAATACAGGTAATCACCGTATAACACTGTCATTAGGTTCCTAACAAATGCCATGTTATGCAAATATATGTTATACGAAACAAAGAACTAGTACAAAAAAGGAGCTTAGGTTCAAAAAATAAATAAATAAACATACTTTTATGTTTTTATAATTAAGAGTAATATCCTTATTAAAGCAATTTTCATCAAATGTATTACATATTAATATGAATTAAGTAATGTTTTCTTCATCATCACTACAAAGCTCCACTAACCTAATGCATTTTCTTTTTGACAAGATATCCTCATCCTCTGAACTTTCTTCAGCATTATCTTGATTTCCATGCTCTACTTTTCACAAAAAAATCTGTTATTTAGGATTGCTTGCTTTTAGCTGAGAGATCTTTATAAATTTTATTATATGGTGTTAAGCACTTTTGAAGTTCTCTTAAAATTTCTGCTCCTTTCAGTGCAAGGATCTTCATTTAAGAAATGTGACTCTAATACTCCTGAACAAAATGGGTTTAAAAATCTGATTAATTTTAAAATTCTACAGGCAAAACTCATATGATGTATGCACTTGAATGAAAATTTTAAATGAGTCATCTTTTGTTCCTAAAAGCTTTTATCATGTTCAGTATTGTAAAGGGATTTCCCTAAATTCATGTTATATGGGGGGATGGGGGGCGTGTCTCCCCAATTCTCTAACCGTGTTAAAGTGAAAATGTGTTCTAAGAGCACCGTGTTATACAGGGGATACCTGTATTTTCATAGAAGAAATTATTATATGGTGAAATACACTATAAATGATGATGTTTTAATATGCCACACAAAATAATATTTTTAAAAAAGGAAATTCATATAGGTGAATTATGAAAAAGTTTTTACAAATTAAAATTTATAAGTTTCTATAATCAGAGACTAAAGATACTACTTTTTTATTTACAATGTATTTTCTATGGAGTGATAAACATTCAGAAAGAACCACTAACTACCAAAAGAAATTGCATGTAAATTATAATGTGTATATTCCAGATCAGAGAAGGAAAACTCTGACTCCAAAAAACCTCCGCTGCCTTGCGGCATACCTCTTCAGGGGAAAGGCTAAGGGAGTAAACCCCGACAGAAAATCCGGAGCCGGAGTCCCTAAGGCGGTTTGACGTTGTAGTCAACACCGGCAACTCCTGCAGTGCACCTGAAGCCAAGCTGTATTGACTCCGTCTTTCCCTTGGATCCTTCAGCTGCGAAGAGAGTGGGGGTCTGCTGCATGGGCAACAGCAGACCCTCCATATCACCCTGCCCAGGCTCTGTAGCTTCAGCTTCACTGGAGAGGACACTCCAGCGTCATCGCAAGATGTCGATTCAACACGGGAGGAGACAGATACCGTGTCATTCCCGAGTCGGACTGCACAGCCATTCTCGGCGGTGCAGATAGACTCTTAAGAAGCTACACCATCGTCTCTCGAGACGGACGGCAGCCGACGATATTCCAGATTAATATAATTTAGTACATGTGATTAAAATTTTTTTATTATTATTATGCGTTGGTGTTCAAAATTCACAAGACTAGAGAAACAAGATGGCGGAGGAGTAAGTGGAAGCTACACTAACTTCCTCCTAGAACTAGTCTGGATTTACAATGTAATTTTGGAGAAATCATCTGGAATAACGAACCGAACACCAGCTGGAGAGAAGTCTTATAACCACGGAGAGACAGAAAAGGCCGCTACATCACAACGTGACCGGTAGGGAGTGCGGAGACGTGGAAGGGCTGGCTGGGCTCCCACGGGTGGCAGCTGAAGGGGCTGAGAAACAGCTCAGCAGCCGGGGATTCCCCCTGAGAAGGGCAGGGTCTAAACCCCCAGCTGGGCTTCCCAGCCTACAGCGACAGAGTGGAAAGTAAAATAGTATCAGCTGTGAAAAGCGAAAAGCCACAGGCTTTCTTGCTAGCCGGAGAGAAACAGCAGGAGAAAAAGAGCTCTTAAGTGGATCACATACGAAAATATTTTGGCCACCACTTACCCTGGGCTCAAGCAGAGGGAAGGCAGAGAGGACTGGAGACACTTGGGGAGAATTTGGCACGGTGGCTTTGAGGGGAGAACTGGAGGAGCAGCTGACTGGGTCCCAGTGCTGACTCATCCCCAGTACTGCGGGTAGACCATTCCCCTCCAAGTGGCGTCAGCCTGAGGGGAAGCAAAAGCCCTGCCTACAGGAATTAAGCTGCCACACCCACAGTCCTTAAGCCTGACAGCTAATCACAGATTGAATAGATTAACAATCAAAGAAGACAGACAACAGCAGTAGATCCCTGGAAGTCTCCAACAGGCTGCCTAGGGCCAGACTGGTACATGATCTGACGCCACCAGAGGCAGATCCAGGAAGTGCAGATCATTCCAAGAAGCACCAACAAACAATAGGAGTCAAAAAAATGGGGAGACAGAGAAACAACCTCCCATCAAAAGGAAAGGTAGAATCCCCAGAAAGAGTGCTAAATGAAATAGAGGGGAGCGAACTATCAGATATGGAATTCAAAACATGGATTATGGAGAAGCTGAATGAGCTCAGCGGAAACTTCAAAGAACTCCAGAAAAACTACAAGGAACTCACAGAAAATTACGTGAGCATGAAAAAGGACATAGAAGCTATCAATAAGAGCCAGGAGGAAATGAAAAATACGATCTCTGAATTGAAGAACACAGTAGAAGGAATTAAAAGCAGGCTAGAGGAAGCAGAAGATCGGATCAGCGAGCTGGAGGACAACCTACACAAAAACTCCCAGACAATGCAACAAAATGAAAAAAGACTGAACAAGACTGAAGAGGTTCTAAGACAGCTGCAGGACAACATGAAACGTAATAATATCCGTATCATAGGAATTCCAGAAGGAGAAGAAGAAGAGCAAGGGATAGAAAACCTCTTTGAAAAACTAATGACAGAAAACTTTCCTAACATGACGAGAGAAAGAGTCACGCAAGTCCAGGAAGCACAGAGGGTCCCAATGAAGATGAACCCCAACAGGCCCACTTCAAGACACATCATAATTAAAATGCCAACATTCAAAGACAAAGAGAGAATCCTAAAAGCAGCAAGAGAGAAACAACTAATAACATACAAGGGAGCTCCAATAAGGCTATCATCAGATTTCTCAGCAGAAACACTACAAGCCAGAAGGGAATGGCAAAAAATATTCCAAGCAATGAAAAACAAAGGCCTACAACCAAGAATACTCTACCCAGCAAGGCTTTCATTCAAAATGGAAGGTGAAATAAGGAGTTTCCAAGACAAAAGAAGGCTAAAAGAATACATCTCCACCAAACCAGCATTGCAAGAGATGCTAAAGGGTCTGCTTTAAGAAGATGAAGAAACAGAGAGACAGAGAGGAACACGAGTACAAAGGGGGAAAATGACAATGAATAAGTACTGAAAGAAAGAAGGAACTTCTACCATTTGCAACAACATGATTGGAACTAGAGAGAATTATGCTTAGCGAAATAAGCCAGGCAACAAAAGAAAATTACCTTATGCTGTCACCTGTTACAGGAAACTAATGAACAACACAAACAAATGAGCAAAATTGAACCAGAGGTATGTAAACAAGGAATAAACTAACAGTAACAAAGGGGGAGATGGGAGGGAGAGAAGGGGTAAGAAGGGGAAGGGTCTAGTCAAAGAACATGTATGAATGACCCATGGACATGGACAACTGGGTGGGGACTGACTGTGGGGGGGGGCAGGGTGCAGGGAAGCAAGAGGGGGAAAAAAAGTGAGACAACTGTAGTGGAAAAACAAACAAACAGAAAATTTTTTAGTGGGGGGGGAATAAAAATATAAAGAATAGAAATGCAAGTTCAGTGAATATTAGAAGGACAAGGATTTTCCTTCCGATAAGACAGTCCTACAGATTTAGAGACTTGTATGTGGGTTATGTTACATAAATTAACATGTGTTTTCTGTTTTCAAAGGGCATAAGCCTACAATCTCATTACCTGAGTGATTATCTGTATGCATAGGCCTCACTTAATCCTGTCTGCATTGCTGCTCCTGAGACTCAATGGTTTGATTGAACTAAGTGGCTGGGTTGGTGAAGAACGGGGTGGTCTGTGGGCTTCACTTTAAAACTGGTTTCTCTTTTCTATCCTAATGGCTTGGACAGAAAAAGCCCAGAGGCCTGAGATGGGGGAAACCTAAAATATTTCCCTCAGTCCAAAATAAGTATAATGGGCAAAAGGGTTTTGGACAGGTGAGATGTACCTGGCACACCTTCCTCCAAAGAAGCCCTTCTTTTCCCTAATGTGGGACATTGAAAAATTAATACCTGTCTTTTGTCATCTAGTGGTTACGGATTAAATGATGTCCTTTAACCCTGTTGCCCCCAGAATACAACAAGGATGCCAGCCTGTCAAACCAAGCATGCCGTTGTCCAGAGACAGCCAACCAACCTGGAGTCTGCACGATCCTTCCCCTTGTGGGAAGGCCACCCTCCCCTCCACATCCCCACTCTTATTAGGGATTTCTTGACCCACGGGTAGGTAGGACGACGACCATGTCCAGCTTGAAGCAGCTAGAGGAGCTCGAGACCTTCATCCATTGTCCTTTATAAGATTGTAAAGGGTCTTAAGTCTGAGAGGGAGGAATTGTTATTTTTTATTGTTAAAATATTTAACTAATTAATTAATTAATTTTAAAAAAAGAAGAAGAAGAATATATGAAAGGGTGAGGCGGGAGAGCTTGTATGTACGACCCATGGGCATGGACTTGGAGAGGGGATTGTTGGGGAAGGGGGGTGCTGGGCGGAGGGGAGCAAAGGGGAAAAAAAATTGGAACTATTGTAACAATATAATCAATAAAATATACTTAAAAAAAAAAATTCACAAGACTATATGATTTAAACACCAAAGCTTATTATTTGGTCTCAATAAACTGAATTGTTTTTTTAGATATTGAGTACTTCTGTCTGAACTTTAAAATATCATGTAAGTAGACTTGTCTAGTTCCTTGTCCTTTAATAATTTAGTTTATAAAATTTAACACCTACAAAATAGTTTTGTCAGTCAGGTTTTTAAAATGTATACAAAAATCATAAAGTATATAGAAGTGAGCAAAAGTAAGTTTACAGTTGTGAGAATGCGACTTTATGCTTATATTATTATTTATTAATTATTGTACCATTTATTTGTAATAGAATGGTATGAAAACCCCTAAATATAATATATACATTTATATATGCATTAATATATAATGTATTATGTTATAAATTTATTTATATTATTTAAATAATATTTATATATGTATATATACTCTTACATTGTCTAACATATAATTTACAAAGAGTCTATCATTTTTGTAAATCAACCTCTTTCTGGGTGAATAATCATTGTGAAAAGCCTGCAAGAATCATATCTTAAAATATATTTTAGGATAAAGCCCAATTTTTAGATATACATATGTAAAGTTTACATCAAAAAAGTTAAAAAATAGAATTACCATGTGACTCAGGAAACTCACTTCTGGGTATTTAGCAAAAAGTTTTAAAACCAGCATTTTCAAGTGATATATCACCCTCATGTTAATCGTAGCATTATTCACAATAGCCAAAAATGTGGAAAAACCTAAATGTCATTGACTGATGAATGGATAAAGAAAACTCTAATACACATACAATGGAATATTTTTCAACCATAAAAAAGAAAGAGATCCTGAAACATACATAAATTAATCTTAAGAACAATAAGCTTAGTGCAAAAAGTCAGGCACAGAAGGAAAATACTTCATGATGCTACTTAATGAAGTAACTAAAATAATCAAACTCATAGAAGCAGAAAGTAGACAGATGTGGGAAAGGGGAAATGAGGAGTTGTGTTTAAGGGGTTTAAAGTTTCAGTTGTGCAAGATAAAGGAGATTTTTAAGTCTGCTGTACAAAACTGTGCCTATAATTAACAATACCATATTGTATGCTTAAATTTTGTGAAGAGGGTAGATCTCACATTATCTATGTTTTCCACAATTTTTGAAAAGCACAGAAAAATTTTTAAAAATTTTACCTTCTAAAATCTGGGCACTATTACTTTGCTCAGGAGGATGGAGTATAAGACTGAAATGCCTTATTTCCTCAAAGAATAACAAGTATCTAAATTAGATTTTTCTCATATTTAAAAAATTATTTACCTGTCACCTGTTGCAGACAGCATGTAGTCACATGCCAGAAAATAATTATAGCTATGGCAACATTCTTTGGACAATGTGAAAGATATTTTGCTCTTTATCTGCATTGTTCCATAATAGTAACAAAAACAAATTTTAAAAAGTTTGAGCTGAAATTATTTCTTTTCTTTTGTATTACTTTTACCTGGGTAACAGAAAAATAAACAATCAGTTCCAGCTGGAAACACTTTTACAGTAGGTGAAGGACAATAAGTTAACAAATTTACTTTACCTACTATTCATGTGGTATGTGAAAAGAATCACACAAATGGGACTTTAATTAGTGTATTTCATAGTAGGAATAAATAGAATAAAGATAGACTACTGATTACATTGAAAATGAGTAGCATGCTTAGCTGTAAACAATTGAGCAGAAATGGACTGTTATAATTTCTCTGGTCACAGAAAGGTTGATTTTATTATACTATCTCATGTAAAGTTTAACTTGCATATAATTTCAAGTATAAATGGTAAAATGAAATTTTATTATACTTATAAATATATAGATGTTAACAAAAATGACATAATGACAAGTATTTATACTGAAAAATAAAAGGGTTATAATATTTACTGAAGGCTTTAATACATCCAGAGAAGCCAGCAAAGGAAGAAACAGTACCAAATAAAATTTATTTTTATACCTAGATTCTACTCTTAAAAACTAGAATAGCAAAGCAATAGATGTCTATGATTCAATTAAGCACATTTTCAAAGATATTTTTATCATATATGTGTAATTATCACTTACTGCCTTATTTAAAAGAGAAAGAATTCACAAAAGTGAAAATAAGGAAGTATATTAAGTAACATTTTTGTACTAGTAACTACTAGAAGTAAACTATGAAAAGAAAATTATTATAATCATTTTCATCAAGGTAAAATAAACTGTTGCATTGTCTTAGTCTTCATATAAAGAAGAGTAAACATATTAACAATTATTTGTTAAAAATCAATGAAATAATATGTATCATTTGATATTATGCTACATTCCTGATATTTAAGAATTACTCTAATTTCAATTTTTACTTATGCCCCTTATATACTGCCTTAAAATGAGCAGACAGCCTAGTTCATGAGTCATGCAAAACCAGCTTTTGGTTTTGGGTTTGCTTTGTGTTATACTAGGCATCAAATAAAATGGATGCATACATTTATATATTTATTTTACAAAACTTATTGAATGGCCAGTATAGGCATTCATAAATGTGTAAGAGAGCATCTTTACTTGACAGAAATTAAAGCTATTGAGGACATCACCAAGATGGCAACATAGGATACTCCCAAACGTCCCTCCTCCCATGGATGCACTGAGTATACAACTCCTCATAGATCTATTCCCTCTTAGAGAATTCCTCAAACTAGTTGAATGACTCTTACACATCAGGCAACTGAGAAAATACCCACATTGAAATAGACAGGAAAGACTGAGATCCATCTTCACCCTGAACCTCTCCTTCAGCACAGGACCACAGCACAATCAAGAGGGAACTTCCAACTCCCAGCTTCTCCCTAAGGAATTAAGGATTTGGACTTTAACACCCCAGCTTTATAAGGCTGCTGATTGACAAATGGGTGCCCTAGATTATCTACCTCTGAGGGCCAAGAGAGCTGTGTTTAGGTGTCCCACTGTAGCGAAAGAAGAAGCAGCTGCTAAATTAGTGTGTGAGCACTCTGTGGCTCTCCTCCCCAAGCAGAGCACTGAGAGAGCAGACAAAAACACCCATGTCTCAGATTTTCCCTAAAAGGGATTTGACTGTATTGTTTCTCAGATGCTGCTTCAGGGTCTGGCTCCTAATTAGTTCACATTTAGGTGCTGACAGGCTCTCTGAAGCCTAAAAGAATTGGTGGGCATTCCCCTGCCATCTCCCTTTGGTTCACTCCAACAACAAAACCAGGTCTCCAGCTTCTCCCTGGAAGCAACTTGCTCACATATTTGGGGCCCCAATTCTACCACGCTAGAATTGAATCCTTAAATCACCTGTGATAGCCAATGGGAATTTGTATTCATAATCGCAAAGGATAATATTAAACTAACAAAAAAAGCAGTTGAGATGGGCACACGAGTACTTCCTACTGCTGTCCTCCCTGGGTTTAATGCAGACAGAGCAGGCAAAAATGTCCCAGTCCTAGTTTCTCCCTGGAAGACAGATGAGTGCATACTTTCACAGCTGCTGCCTGAGGTTCCAGCTTCTAATCAGCCTGCATGTGCAGCTGACTGGGATTCTCCAAAGAGCCTGATAGAGCCAGTTGGCACCTTCACCACTGCTTTCCCCCAGCTGCCTCCAACGGTGAAACCAAGTTTCCAGCTTCTCCCTAGAAAGGGCTTATTTACACATCTAGCACCCGAGCTGTGATGCTGTCACAGGTGGGACTGACTCCCAAATCAATTAGCTCCCAGACTAATAGAGATTGGCATTTACAAGTTCCCTCTGCACCATACAAAATAAAGAGGCGGTTCTATTTGGACATGCAGATACTCCCATTGACTATTTCCTCTGACTCAGCATAGAGTGAATAATTACAAACACCCGGCTCTGTTTCTTCCTGACAGAGACCAGACTGCATATCTAATATCTTGATTTTCCCAGCTGCTGCTGAAGGTAAGGCATCCAATTAGCCTGCAGTGGGGCCTGAAGGACAGGCAATTAGTAGTCCTTTGAGAACCTGAACAGGCATACATGGACATTTCAAAAGTCTTTGGAACACTGTAACTAGTCTTGGCACACCCTCAGTTATCAGAAGCTACTAAGAACAAATATGGCAGCTTCCATAATCACGAAGGTTTGAGAGGCAACCAGAAGCTTGGGTTTGAATGATTAACAATGTTCAAGACAGAGAGAGGTGGCTGTTTTATCTATTTGTGAAGAAACCAACACAGACAGTCAAGGAAAATGAAGAAACAAGAGAATATATTACAAATAAATGAACAAAAGAAATCTCCAGAAGCCAACTTAATGAAATGCAGATAAGTGATTTGTCTGAGAGAGAGTCTAAAATAATGATCATGAAGTTGTACAATAAAGTGAGAAAAACAAAGCATGAACATTAGAACTTCAACAAAAAAGATAAAAATATAAAAATACCAAAAACAAATCACAGAGCTGAAAATTCAATAGAGGGATGTAATCTCAGATTAGATCAAGCAGAAAGAAGGATAAGGAAACTCAAAATAGTTAAGTAAAAATAAACCAGAGCAGAACAAAGGAAAAGGAGTAAAGACAGCCTACAGGACTTATGGAACAATATCAAGCAGACCAATACAAGAAGGAAAGGGAAGAAATAATGACTGAAAACTTACCCCCATCATTAATACTACCTGTCACCTGCGTTTAAGCAATCATTATTTTATATTTGAATGGGTGTCTCTTTCATTAGTAGAAGACTCAGTGTGACTTTTTTATTTTATTTTATTTTTTTTACATTTTTTTAATGTGTTTTATTGATTATAATATTATATTTGTCCCAATTTCCCTTCCCTCTGCTCCCCTCCACCTTGTGGTCCCCCTCCCTCCAGTTGTCCCCCCCTTTTAGACCATGTCCATTAGTTGTGCATATAGTTCTTCTCAACCTCTGTCTATTCCATTCCCTCCTACCATGATCCTTAATTCCTATATCATCTCCCTCCCTCTCCCTGTTCCCCCTCCCTGTTGACCTCTCCCCAATATGTTCCCTGTACCTATAGTTCTTTTTCCACTCTCGTTGCCTGTTTAGTTCGCCTTTGTTTCAATTCCCTAGCTTCTGTTGTTTCTTGTGATGCAGTTTTCATTTTAGATTTCATAGTTTTGATCCTCCTTTTTCTAAACCAGTCCCTTTAACATCTCATATAACAGTGGTTTGGATCTAATGAACTCTTTCAGTTTTATTTTGTCCTGGAAACACTTTCTCTGCCCTTCTATTCTGAATGACAATTTCGCTGGATAGAGTATTCGTGGTTGTAGGTTTTGGATTTTCATTACTTTGAATATTTCTTGCCAGTCCCTTCTTGCCTGTAGGGTTTCCCTTGAGAAGTCAGCTGATAGTCTAATTGGGACCCCTTTGTACATGATTCTTTTCTTCTCTCTTGCTGCTTTTAAGATTCTCTCTTTATCTTTAATTTTTGACATTTTGATTATAATGTGTCTTGGAGTGGTTCTCCCTGGGTCCAGTCTCTTGGGAACTCTCCTTGCTTCCTGGACCTGCAAGTCTATTCCCTTCCCCAAGTCTGGGAAGTTCTCCTTTATTATATTTTCACTCAATTTTTCAAGTTCTAGTTCATCTTCCTCGCTCTCTGGCAAACCAATGATTCTTATGTTGGGCCTTTTATAGCTGTCCCAGAGGTTTCTGATCCTCTCATCGTTGCTTCCCGTTCCTTCTCTATATTCTGGTTTGTTGAAATGAACTCTGGATTTTTTTCCCTCACAATCTGTCTCGTATGTGGTTTTGTTCCTTTCGTTATGAGTGTTTTTCGCTTCTTTCTCATCTTTTTCCAGATCTTTTGTTAATTCTGTAAGCCACCTGATAACAATGGCCCTGAACTGAGCCTCTGACAGGTTTCTTATTTGTTCATCTGTCAGATTCCTCATCTGTTGCCTGGTGAGCTGCGCCACCGGGATTTCTATAGTTGTCTGCCTCATTTTGACAGGTGGGTTTTGTTTTCTTGGGCCGGCTATAGGGGGCAGTGCCTGTGTACTCGTCACAACCCAGCGACCGGTGCCGTTCGGCAACCTTTCTTGCTGTGCCATGGTGCTTTGTCGTCACAAGCCAGCGACCGGTGCCTGTCCGCGACCTATTTCGCAGCCCTGTGGCGCTTTCTTTGGGGGCGGGGTCCAAGATGGATTCACACAGTTATTCTGCTAGGAGACCGGGATCCGTCCTCCCGTCCCTCTGGGCCTCACTGTTCAAGGCGATGCGGTGGCTGCTTTCCCCAGCATTGGGGTCGCGAGCTGCCGGGGTTCGACTGCAGCTGGGATTGTCCTCCCTGCCGCTGGGATTGTTCTCCCTGCTGCTGTCCCTGGTGCGACCGCAAACAGCACCACCCCCTTTCGCTCTTCCTACCTGCCCAAAGGGCGCCGCTGGTTTATAACTTCATACGTTGGGCTTCCGTGTAGCTTTATTTTCTGGAATTTCTAGTTATCTTTTGTTTTGAAGTAGTTGTAATCCTCTTTAGTTGTAGAGGGAGACCGAACGTGTCCGTCTAAGCCTCCATCTTGGCCGGAAGTCTTCAGTGTGACTGTTTTAAAACATGAAATGAATTATGTCTCACTTAAAAAAAAACCGTCTAATTGTATCATTTTTCTCTAACAGTAAAATCTTTACAATAGCTTTTGATGACTAATAGGATCTGATCTTCTATTATTTGTTTTCTCGTTACTAATTCTCCATATTATGAGTTAAAACACCCCTTTGCTATTCTTTTATTATGGCAGGAATAGTCCTGAAACACCTTCTTTGCATTAGCTATTTCCCATGCCCAGAAGGATCACTTCAAAATAAATGCATAGGTTGCTTCCCCATTTTAGTTTTTATTCAAAATGTCAAATTCTCAGTAAGGCTTAATGCAACATTCTGACATTCTCTACCACTTTACATTGCTTGATTTTCTTTTCTAAAAGTAATTATCACTTTGTAACATACAATATAAATTACCTGCTAATTATATTCATTTCAGTCCCCCTTATTGGAATATTATTTCTGCAAACTCTGATTATTTTCTATTGAATTACCAGTTATCTTCATTGCCTAAAACACTACCTGTGGCATCTAAGTATTTGTTAAATCAATGTTAAACAAGGCATTTATGTGAAGTTTTCTACTGGACCATTGAAAATTAAAGAATAGAGCTCTGGAAATCTATCACAGTTGTAGATGAATATTTAAAAGTAATTGGTGAGCAATATGGATGTTAGCCAAGAAACTACAAACAAGACAAAAACTGCAAAGTATTTAGAATTAAGGGACTCAAGGAAGTTTAGGTGAAAGCTGAGGATAGGCATTTAGTAAATAAGGCCTCTATCATTAAAATATTTTAAAGAATTTAACAATTATTATTTATCATTTTAAAAAGAATTACTAGATATTTAGGAAAACTATTTTGGGAGCCTGTATTTCTTTTTCTTTTTCTGTTTAATGTCTCCATTCCCTCCCAACCCCTGGTTTGTCTTATTGCATTTCAGCAAATGCTGAAAAAATCTAGAGGCTAATGACTAATTCCAATATTAAGAGAGGAAACTAATTTCTTACAATGAAGGCAGAACTAAAATCTTTGGTTGGTTTACTAGTCACTCTAATTGAAATTTTAACATTTTATTCTGTTAATGGGAAAAAATGTCATTTGCTTAACTCTCTTTAAAAAAACAGAAATCTCTTGATACATATTAAATAAAATTACTTAGATATATTTATATTTTGATATTAATTTAATATAAGTTGATTATCAAATATGTACAAACTGTACCTTTTTAGTAGAACTTAATAAAGGCTGTGAATATTTTTCTTAGTAAACTTGTTAATCCATCTTTCATGACTAATTACCAAAGGTGCATTTGAAATTTAAGATGCTTAGATGAGATATTAAGAACTAGTTTTCTAGGCACTTTAAATCTGAGAGAAAAAGTTGTTATTCATATTTATAATATAATGCATAAATATAATACCAAGTTTAAAGAAAGTCAGTCAATTATTCATATAAATGCTATATCTCAATGATAAGGTAAATTTTAAAGATTAGATAGATTAATGAAGATGTAATCCTAAGAGTAGGATAGTAGGGCGATATATCTGTTCAATTTAAGTAGCATATAATCAAAATATTAAGTATTTTCTTGCATAGCCCAGTGATTAATTTGCTTTCCAGGAAATCAGTGAAAATTTCTGGAGTGATCTCTGCAATAAGTGTTTAGTCTTTTGAAAGGTAAATCTATTGTTAATTTTGAATGGTTACATCATTACAAAGTTGAATCAAGAAAATAGAAACTAATTAAAAGGTGGCTATGGAAACCATAGAGCTACAATAATTTTTCATTTCAAAAAATTAGAAAAAATAATTAAGAAAAAAATATGACAATATTTCTTGTGATATTATAAAAATCTAGCAAAGATTAGGAAGAAATATTAATAACAGATGCTACTATTAAAACTAGCCATGGTAGACTGAATTTGAAGAAAGTTATATTTATCTTAGATATTTAAAAAGCTTTTGACAGTAAGGTCAATCAAACTGTAGAAAAGTTTTACTAATGAGGAAGATATGGCAAAGTCACTAAATGTCTTTAAATAAAATTTAGCCATATGAATGGAAATGGCAGGAGAACTCTTGTTTGGACTATACATTTCTTCCTATCATTGCATTTGCTTCCAAGTTTATGACCTAGAATTTTCAATGAGCTACTAGTCTTCAGGTAACTGGCATTTGCAAAGACAGTCCTTAAGGGTTCTGTCTACCTCAGGGCATCAGAAACCCCTATTAAAAACAGAGGTAATCTTGAAGTCAAAGATTCAAATCTTGGTTTGCAACAAGCACAAAATCTAACATTAATTAGGCACATAAAACAAACCAAAGTAATATTTAAAGTAAATTATTTAATCTTCATGATCAAATTTGTTACAATTTCCAAACATCTATCAGAACAATTTCAAAAATATATTTTAAAGAAATCACTTGTTAGCACAAAGGTTATTATCTTACATGTACTAGGATCAAATTACAAATTTCTACTCTACTTATGTTTAAAAAAAAGAACAAAACCTAGTGGCTAATGTCCATAGATTACTGCCATATCAATTTGGGAAATTGTAAATTGTATATTATATAATCTATAAAACATAGATATATAAAAAAGTAATTAGCCATTTTAATAATGCAAATGGAAAGGAGTAACAATGAGAATTAAGTCATATCAAGGGTGGATGTTTCATAGATAATAAGAAATTTACTAACTGAGAGAATACTATGGTTTTGTCCCCCACAAAGTAAAGAAAAAATTAAGAACTACTCAATTTTTGAAAATAGAATTGTGCTTCAGATACATAATTGGTAAAGTAAAGCCCAAATTTTATTATCTGGGGACCAAAGGGTTTAGTATTTTTTTAATGGCACATCTCCTATTTAAAAAACAAAAACAAAACAAAAATCAACATATAATCTTCTGCTAGAGTTATTAATATTAATATTAAATAATGTTGATTAGTAACTAAAGCAAGGCCCTGGAGGTTGATTTACGCGCACACTACATTCATTCCATCTACAACCATTTACTCACGAAGTCATTTTGTGAGGGGCTATGGTGGGCGCCAGACATATAAAGATAAAAAATGCAAGAGCCTCCTAGAGTTCAGTTGCAAGTCCGTTTCAAATATAACTCATAAGGAAATTCTATTCACTTTTATTTAAGTGTGCCTTTAGAAATCAATTTTTTCTTTACCATTTATAGTTTCTTTTTAGATAAAAATGCACAATTATATTGACTGGACTACCCAACCCATTTCATTGGGTTCCACATAAAATCCACCCTTCAGGTACCAACACTGTGCATGGGAACTGCTGAGTTCTTACAGATTTTACATAGACTGTTCAGAAAATAATTATACATCTCTTGATAATAACCATGTGGTCAAGCAAAATATTGAACATTTTCTGTACCTTGCATTCCCAATAACCCTATGAGGGCCTCCTTACGTAAATATGGTAACTGAAGCTAAGAGAGGGTTTCAACTTGCCCAGAGCCACAACTGTGTAAATTGTCGGAGACACAATCTCAACTCCTGGATGTCCTTACTCCAAAGACTGCTCTTAACCACTTCGTCATTTCAGCCAGTCAAGAATTAACTGAACTTCCAGGCACATACCCATAGCAAACATTTCCCAGATGTGAAAATTTCCTAACATAACTATACAGCGAATATTGGATTAGTCTCTATGCAATGATTTTTGGAAACTAGACACGACTGTGCATAATTGGGAAAATAGCATTAACAGAAAATTTTCATGAAAATACGGTATCTTTTTTCCTTTTAATATTACTAACATGTATGGTAATAAATCAGCTTTGTTCACTAAGTGAATACAAGCGGCCAGTCCTCTTCTCAAGAGTGACTGCTCTTTCCAAAAATGCCGCTGCAATCTGAAACGCTACTTCTTCACCTGGATGCACAACAGCTTTGCTGCTCTTATTGCTCCACACCAGCTTGGACTTTCTCCCGGTATTACTTCCTATTATTCTGCGGCCACGCTTCGGTACTTGAAATTGTTCTTCGGTGTGTCTGCAGCATGTTCTTTCAGCTTGCCCCCTTTGAGACCTCCCCATTTCAGCTCACCATCCACGTTTGGCCAGGTGTCCCGCTGTCATCCATTTTTTACACTGGTGCAGTCCAGTGGAGCTGCATTGGAGCAAGTGCAGCTTCACTGCTGTTCGGTTGGCTGTATTCCAGGACTGCGTGATGCTAACTAAAATCAATGTAAAAAATAATGACCAGTCTGCTGACTTTTGAATTATTACATGTTAGTAAACATCTGTATATCTTTACATTTTACATAATCTTTCTCATTAATCACGTTAGCCAAATATTTAGTTTAATAACATATTTCCTTTAGCATAATTTAAATATAACCTTAGTAATACATTAGAAACTTGAACAACAGATACAGTTACCTTTATCTTACAGGCTATGTCATAGGCTCATTAATAATCACTTTCTGGTCAATTATTCAGAAATTTTGTAATGTGCACTTGTGCAAAAAATAATGAATGCCAACCACTCATAGGAAATATTAAAGCTGAACCAGACAAAAAACATCTAGAACCAAAAATATTCTCATAAGCTTCCCTTAAGATATGGAAAAATATTCAGAATATCAGCACATATTTTGAAAAGCTTCCAATAGAAACCTGATATTAATGAAAAATATTAATCCAGTCACTAATATGTTTAAGATATTGGTCTATGTATTATTTTGAACCCCAAATATAGCAAAGTATCTTAAAATTTTAAGCTACCTTGATGTATAAGTGATCCTATAGCTAACTTGACATTCAGTTTTCACACGCTTCCACATAAAATACTCATAAATTATAGTTAACATGATATGGCCAAATACATAAAAATAAGATCATTAGCATTTTTATTCATATTCAGTATATGATGAGGTTTATTCATTTTCTTATATGGAAAGATATAATAAAACAGAATATGATTGAAATTGTTGCATTAGAAACAAGTGTAGAGTCTTCAAGTACTATGGGAAGAAGTACTTTCAGAAAGAAAAAGTAAAAGGAAATAAAATATAGATGCAGACTAATTAATTATGACAGTATTAGGTAGACCTAATACTGGCATGTAATAGACCATTTAATTTTAGTAAATTATATAGCTTCTTTGACTAAAACCTAATTCTTACATATCATTAGTACTATATAATTTCATGATTGGTTATATTAATAATTCTTATCTAGAAGGTGAGAAGAACAAATAAAGAATTAAGTTATAATTGATAAAACAGAAACAGTTATATGCATTAGCCAGGATTTAAGATTGTTTGGGTTTCTTTCTTTCTTTCTTTCTTTCTTTTTTGAGTTCTGGAAAACGTTCTTGGCTTGGTCAGATATTTTAATGGAGTGGTCCTGTTTTTGTCTTGATCCTTCATGCTCACAGGACTTTGTCTGTTTTGAATGTGATAAACCTGCTCCTAACAATAGCAAAGCATTAATGACAGTGTCAGGCCATCTTCCACTTTCTTTATTTTTTTAAAATAATTTACTTATTTGTTTATTTATTTTATTTTTAGAGAAAGGGGAAAGGAGAAAGGGAGAGAAACATCACTGTGTGGTTGCCTCTCACTCGCGCCCCCAACTGGGGACCTGACATCCAACCTAGTCATGTGCCCTGAGTGGGAATCATACCAGTGACACTTGGCTCACAGGCCGACACTCAATCCACTTAGCCACAGCAGCCAGGGCCATCTTCCACTTTCAGTAGCAACTTTTCACTATGTCAATGCTAATGGTCTAAGGAAGCTAAGGCACATTTGAGAGAATATTTTCAGACATCCAGATAATGATAAAACAGAGATTGCAGTCTGCTGTCCCATGCACTGTACCATAGTATCATTTTTTTTTATTCTAGAATAAAGGACTAGAGACCTTTTCTTACTTCTTCTCTACCCAGTTGAGCCACATCATAGTAGTGCAATTGCAGTGTGATGCATGGCAAAAGCTATTGTAGTTATAACAAATGACAAGTGTAATTCTGCACATACATGTAGTTACAAATTAACTGTTAACTATAGTATAGGTTACACATATGTAAGTGATGAGCATATTATTCCATTAAGTCCATGTACAAGAAATGGATTGTCATCTTACAAAGATGTAAATTGCTTTGTTTTATGAACTTGCATTGTGCAAACAGCAGATATTTATTTTTAGTCAATTAGCTTCTTCCCATTCCTCTATCCCTGAGTGCTTTAGTTTTCCAGTGGTTGGGTAAAAGTTTTAAGGACCTAAGACATTAGAAAACTATTGTATTTTTTGGAGAATTAGCATCAAATCTCACCAGATATACATTATTGCAGCTGGTCTTTAGAGATGCATGCATCTCACCACTGTTTCCTTCTCATCTAGACTGCAAAACACATCAAGTTCATTGGCTCTTGGAAACTAACCCTAGGTATTTTAGGTACACGCAAGCACACTGAAGTTGGAATAGACTGTAGACTGCCTCAGACACATCTGTGTAGAAAATTTGCTACATTATCTTTTGCATAAGTAGTTATTCTACATAATAGATATTTCCCATAGATTGAAATCAAGAAATAGAAAAAATGTATAAAGTTTTTATTTTGACTTATAAAATAACCAAGCTTTGTGTACAGAACCACATGGAAATGGTTTAAATTAAGTTTTCCTCAGCTTGCTGTCCTGTGTGCAAAATCAAGCAGTGATTTATTTTAGTTTATTTTCCCAAATCGTAAATCCTTAGGAGGAAAAACAATTTTAAGGCAATCTCTGTTGGAACCTAAACTTCTTTAGTATTTACCAGATGATAGTTTGAAGTCCACACAGATGTGCTGCCATTATACAATGTAAATGCAGCATTCAGAGAGGAAACTCTTCCAGATCTCTATCAGGAGTTCAAAGATTTGATGCACCTCTAAATAGATCTCATGACTCTTCAAAATTAAGTTCTGTCTTTGTTATTGGGATATTATTAGGGAGCTATTATTCTGGATGATAGGTGATCTGTATAATAAAGTAAATAATGTGCATCATGGAGGACCTCAAAATGACTTAAGATGATCTTTTCTTCAGACTGGAAATTTTAAAATTTAAGTGAGCAGTAAATCTCGGAAGATTCTTGTTTAATGAAAACATGTTAATATGATAAATTTATAAATTTCTATTTAAGAATACTAATAGAATTTAAATTGGGCTGAACATTTTCCAATGAAATAACTCTTAAATATATTAGACACAACAACAGAAGTTTAAAGATTTAAGAAACCCAACTTCAGAAGGTTACCCTTAACAACTATAAAAGTAACATTTAAAACGTCTTCTACTAACTTCAAATATAAAAGGTAAAGATAATAGAGAACTTTTTATTACATTAGAGTGTAAGTAAAAGTAAGAGACTATTTCATGTAATTTATTCCAACTGTTGTGAACTTTGTCCAAACGGGTATAGAGTTTATCTTGCTTTGGCAGTGCGTGAACTGCATAGGAAGAAATAGCTCCCTAAAAAGGTCAATGTGACTCTTTTTACATGGTTGAAAGTCACACTCACCAAACCTTTACTTGCTAAATAGATGCTGACTTCATGATCCAACATTCAGTTTAGAACTAGTTTACTGATGTCTGTAAAATATGAAGCAAAGAGGTCACAGTGTCATTTATTAAATATAAATATCCAAAATCATACTTTTCATCTTGATTTTTTAAGGAAAAAAAATAAATTTTAAAGCTTTGTAAGATGATTTTGCCATATCTAAGTCATTTAAGTCAGTAGATATTTATTAAGTTTGACTCCCTCAGTCAGGGCTTACAAAGGTGGGCAAAAGTAGGTTTACATTATGACCACTCAAAGCAGTTAATGGAGCTATTATAATAAGTACAACCTGTGTGTTTTTTTTCCATAAAAACAATGGTAAACCTACTTTTGGCAACCCCTGTAGAATGGAAAAAATGACTTAAATGAAATTGCCTACCCTAAAGGAGCTTAGAGCAAAGACAAAACACTGACAAAAATCTCAATTTTATATTTTTACTTGTATGCACTAGCTTCTTCAAACATCCAAAGAAAAAGTCACATCTCTCCTGATTTGGACCTTAACATATTCATTTTTAACATATCCTTTTTTAACACATTTTTTTATAGAATATACTTTTAAAAAACGTTTTAACATATCCTTTTTTAAGAGCAAGCACTATCACATATTTTTAAGAAAAATTGCTATATCTTCCATGAGATGAAAAATGATTTCTCCATATTGTGTACAAAATTCAAAATTTAAAAAAAAAGAATTAAAAATTCTAAGATCAATGTCTAAGTAACCCAATTTAGAAGAAATAAGTAAAAGCAATTGAACAGAGTTGGTGTATTTAATTGGATAAAATGAAAGAATGTGAATTATAATGTGATCTCTAAGTACAAGAAAATATTCACGCAGATCACTTATGTATATTTATCTTCAAGAACCTGAACCCATTACAAAAAGAGAAAGGAAGGAAGGAAGGAAGGAAGGAAGGAAAGGAAGGAAGGGAGGGAAGGAAGGAAGAGAGAGCGAGAGAGAGAGAGAGAGAGAGAGAGAGAGAGAGAGAGAGAGAGAGAGAGAGAGAGAGAGAGAGAGAAAAGAAAGAAAGAAAAGAAAGAAAGAAAAGAAAGAAAGAAAGAAAGAAAGAAAGAAAGAAAGAAAGAAAGAAAGAAAGAAAGAAAGAAAGAAAGAAAGAAAGAAAGAAAGAAAGAAAGAAAGAAAGAAAGAAAGAAAAGAAAGAAAGATTCCTTTCAGCTAAATGTTCTCTTCCTTTGCTATTGTTTCACAGTCTTCACTGCTGACAGCTTGTTCAATTATAACCTTTCACTCTGTTATTTTGCCTCCAGCCAGGGATTTACTCCCCTGTGCAAAACTACTTCCCCAATCTGTGCTAGACATTAGCCCACGCATTCGTTAGGAAGAAATGATAATAAGAATAATAGCTTGTCCTAAAACAACCAGTGCTTTGTGCATGTGCTCTCTCATTTGATGTTGTCAGTAGTCTTGGAGGTAGAGAGTCAAGTTTTCTTGTTTTAATGTGAAGAGTTAGTAAATTAACTCTGGTAACACAGTTTGTGAATTGAGAGTTCCTAATATGTTTTCAACCTCTCGGGTTTATCAGGCCTTTTTCAATAAATAAACAGAATTTTCTCTTGCAAATAAGTGAGCTCAGGTCTCTCCTAACCTCAATAAAGTTCTGAGCCAATTATAATTAATAAGAACAGCAGCTACTCTCGTAACCTCAGCACTTTCTTGCCCCCATTTCAGAACAATTATAGTAAACCTTCACTTTGTCTTTTTCTAATAAACTGCCTGTGCTGGTATAGTCTATCTTGTTTTTCCCTTTTTATACATTTGAAACTGTGATTCAGCATATGTGGTATAAGATATGAATACCCACATAGACCCTGTATTATTAAATAATTACCCCCCATTTCCCTGTAAACCCGCAACTCTCACCGTCTATTACAGCCACCACACAGCAATCAATCACCTCTTCCACGCACTGCCCACACACATAACGCATTTAAGTGTTGCCTTGTTTCCTGCTTCTATAGGACTGGCCACGTATTCATGATCTCTGCTTCACTCTTTTGCATTGGGGTTTTTGGGTGTGTGTATGTGTGTAGTGGGTGGGAGATTTATTTACTCTAGCTTTCCCCACTGCTAAGGCCAGTGATCCCTCTCTGAGACCTAGATTTTGCTGCCCATTCTTTATCCCAGGATCTGGACTGGACCTTGTACTTGTTTTTCTAGAAACTAATGGCTTCATATTTTTTATCTTTGCCTAGAATAAATATAATTAATAACCCAATTAGGCTGTAAAAAAATTTACACACACACACACACACACACACACACACACACACACAAATAATGCTAAACCCTAACAAGTGATTTGGCAAGTTTGAGCATTCCAATTTTCTATTTTGTTGTCTTTTATTCTCCCTCATTCTGTTATATCTTATTCTAGTCTTTTTTCTATGTCATCTAAAAAATGGTGGATGAAAATAAAATAAATTTCTAACTTTCTAAATGGATGGTGGTCCACAGTTTGGTAAGGCATTGCCATACCTTGCCAGTAATGTTCCAATTTGGAAAATATTTACCCAAAGGATAATAGCTGCTGCTCACCAAGCTGCCGTAGTCATTGGCCTCAAATTTAGGAACTTCAATAATTAAATAAAGTCCAATTTATTCCAGCAGAGGTTAAGAACACATGCACATGGATTAGTCATCAATCCATATTACTAAGAAATCTTCTAGATGTTGCTTTTTTCTAAAAACTATTTGTAAGATATAAGAGAATAATAATTAGTTTCATTAATTAATGTAGCCCTGTATTAAGACAGTTTTTGGCACATAGTGGACACTCAAATATTTGTTAAACTAATCAATGAATGTTTGGAAAAAGCTTAGTAGATTTTTACTTGATCATTCATTCTCTCATTCAGTAAGCATCTGATAAATATCTATTATATGTTAGTCACTTTGCTTGTTCTTGGTTGCATTATAAAATTGATTCAAAGTCCTCATTTTTAGAAATCTCTTGAACTAGTGAAATATGTCTCCAGCAAGTTTCTGAGAGTTAAAAATCATTAAATAATAGTTTGATATCTGTCCATTTCTATATATGGAGTTCATATATATCATATATGTTTCCTCCTTGTTAGTCAACAAATATTTAAACAGCACCTGGCATGTGTCAGGTATTGTTCAGGTATGTGATACAAAACGAATAAAAGAAAAATTCCCTGCCTTGAAGGAGCTCACAGTTCAGTGCGGCAGGATAAAAATGCAGTATAAACAAACAAATAAGGCAAAAAATAAATAAGCACTGTAAGAAATAAAACATGGTAAAGAAAGGGTTGGGTAAGAAAGAAGAGAAGTTCTGTGTTAGCATAGTTTCTAAATTCTTCTAAAGGACAACGGAAAACTCTAGTGTTGGGGAAACTATAACAGAAAAGGGAGGAAAAGCTCACTTCTTTCTCAGTTCAGGACACATGCTTGCACCATTCACAATCTAAAGAAGAAAAAAGAGCTTTTACTGTGTGGCTCATTCATTCTCCATGAATATAAAGAACTTAGAAAGATATAAGAAACGTAGGAAAAGAAACAGAACTTTCTCTTTTTAAGCAACCAAGGTTCTTATAAAATATTTAGCTGCAAAGGAGGACAGAGTGTTAAATTAAGCCCATGTTTAAAGGGAAATGATTGCTATGACATACATTTCTCATATCAGAGCAATTTAGAGAGGAAATAACCAGTAAGCAAACATTCTGTATTATAAATGAAAAAACCCTGAAAGGATTATTGTTGTCTTTTCACCAAACATATCAGCTGGAAAATTATTCAGCCCCAGGCACAGGAAACAAATATCATCAAGTGTAACAGTGTTGTCTGGATCCTTATCCTATCCTCAAGGGCTGTCATGTTTTCAATACTTATTTCTTTGTACGTCGCCTTTCAGTACAAGTCTTTATGTCTTGTACATGTTCAGTCTGTTCATGTTTGATTGCCGTCATTGTAAACTTCTAGAATCTTAAGCATAACAAGGAGGACTGCTTTTCCTGAAAGAGTATTATGAGGCAAAAGCTAAAAATACATACAATTTGAACAAATCTGTGGCAAATTTATATCAGTAGATTGTTTCAAATGTTTACATTTAAAAACCTAGATTTTATTTTCACAGAAGTCAGAAATAGACAATATCTAGTAAAGGACAGCATTATGGTAATCTCTCAGTAAATACCAGGTAAGCGGGGGGAAAAAATAATAAAACCGTTCTATTACAAGCTAAGCCTGAGAAGAAAAACGGAAATATACTCCCTTAAGATTTATTTCTCACTATTTGCCTTCTCTGCTTATAAAAGAGAGTTTCTGACCCTAGGGGTTCATTTCCGAAGCTTTCAGGTCAGAGGAATGGGAGAAAGGAGGAAGCTAGAGTATTTCTTTTTGTTTTATCATGTTTATCACAGTGCCAGTGATGTCTCCAGCAGCTTACATCTCCTCTACGGATCTTCCACTAGATTGGGCTGCCTGAATCCAGCTGTTGCAGATAAACCTTTCCCCTTAATATGGGGGACATGACCTCTTTCTTTTATTTTACCTCTAGCCAAAAGACCTAGTGGCTCTCCATTGCTGACAATATCTGTTTTACATAGTTGCCCTGTTTTGCTGTGCAGCTTTTCTATTACCAGTGTAACCTATCCTCTATCTTAAATGCTCTCTGCTTTAAATTTGTTGGATGGTTTTGTTTTCTTAGTTATAATTTGAAGACTATAAGCAAATAAGCAATGTTTGATCTACTGTATTCATATGTGCAATACTAAAATATGATATTTGTTTTGAAATATAAGATACTCATAAACCTGGTCATAAATACATAGCCCTATATTCTTTTCCATTTCCAATTTTTAAATTGGATACTTATATAAAGATACTGATATAAATGTTCTATAAATTGTTTCTAGAAAATTATTTCACAGTGCTCATCAGCTTCTGTGAGGTAAGGTCTTTCTTATCCCTCTGTGCATAACATTTACTTGACAAATTTGAGTAGGTCTATATAGTTCCTCTTTCAAGAACATGCCTTCATTTTGTGAAAGCAAACCACTTTTCTCAGTATTCTCTTCTTCCCACCTCTTTCATGTTGTTCTTACTATGATTGCTTCCCTCCACCCCCAACAAATTCAACTGATCCAAGCCAGGCAACTAAGAAAGGAAAGGGAAGGTAAGAAAAGAAGGAGCAGGAGGAAGAGGAAGAGGAGAGGAAGGAAAGAGGGAGAAAGGGTGGACAGAAGGAGGTGAGAGATAGAAGGGGGACAAAGCAATCACTTTTTCTAGGGGTACTCGATTTAGGATTGCTCTGTATTTCATTGACTATGGTTTCTACATTATGAAAAACACGAATCCACAGTAAAGTGATGAACCAGTATTCAAAAAGAAACAAAAATGAAAAAAGTAAAATTTATGATTATCTTTGCAGTTCTTTTGAAGTCGCCTTTATTCCTAGCCTTTCCATTTATGTGTTCTAAATACATATATACATATATATGGATGTACATATACATATTAATTTAAATAATTGGAAGTTATAGTTATTACTTATTTTTATTAGTAATGATTACTGAGGGGTTATTTATAAGTATTTGTGTGGTATACTAAAAAACAATTTAATCATTTTTATTGAGTTAATTTCTGTCACTTGAAAGCTAACATTTTAAAAATAATACAAATATCATTTTATTGCATTCATATGTCATACTATTAAAGCTGTTTCTCAGAGCAAGGAAATGCCTCGTGTTAAGGTAATGAGACCTCACATAGAAGTTAAATTATTCTAGTTGTCTAGAATATATTTTTTAAAGGCTCGAATTCTGGATTCCAACCAAAATTGAAAGCAAAAACCGCAGGTGGGCTGCAAAGTGAAATCACAGCTTTTCTCAGCCTTGACCATGAATAAGTCAAAATGTCTACCCATGTTGAGGGTGAATTTTAAGATGGTTTAGAAACAAACAGAAAGCTAGAAAGAGAAAAAATAAAAAAATATATCAGGGAAGTTGAGCCAGCTCTTTTAGATACAATATTCATATTTTAAAGCAATGGGTGAAGTGGGTTAGTGTCCAAGACCTCTGAATAGTTAGCTGATAAGAACACAAAAGCTTGCTATGTGAAATTATGCTTTTTGGGGGTGTGTGTTTTATTTAATGCATTTATTTATTTTTCCTGCTCCTTCTTATATAAGTGAAATAGTCAGCTCCAAGGGCAAAATGAAACTCTATTGACAGAAAGACAGTATGACAGGTTAGAGCTGATGGCAACCTTTACAATGTCTGTTTTGTTTTCTTATATATTTACAAAAGAGACTTTAAAATCTAGGTGTTCACAGTAGCAATATTAAGAATTATTCTAATTTAGTTTTGTCAAGTTTTTTTTACCACCTCTTTGAAAAATCCTATATCACATCTTTTTTATATGAGCAAGTTATCTTTAAAAACATAAAAACATTCTTGTTAAGAGAAGCACTGCCTTACAATGACATGGGGGGAGAAAAGTTTATTCAAACCTGTCTGCCCTGTGCTTTTTCTTATCACATCCTTTTACCCTTTCCTCAACATACACATTACCTCACACAATTTTTTTTGCTAACTAAAGTGAGAATTTCCAAAAAAAGAAAAAAGAAAAAAAATTTGAACTTTTGGCAAAATAATTGCACAGATAAGTTTGTCTGGTTATACTTTGCTTCTCCCATTTTTTTTTTTTTTCTCAGAACCTTTGAGTGTATGTGCTCCTTCTTCCTTAACTCAATGGCTATTTTCAATAAATCTGATGGGTAAAATGATTAAAAAGATGTTCCTATTTTATTTATACTTGCATTTCAAGTGGGAAACTTTTGGAGATTGAAACTGTCATTTATTTATTTATAATAAGTAAATGTTTAGTGGTGGAAATTTTGGCTTTGATAATATGTGCTCAAACAGTGAGGCGAACACTTCACTAAATTGCTAGTCAAATATTGCAGAAAGTATAGGTACAAACTGTAAAATCTCATATTAAAATCTTTCATTAACTGTACATAATCAAATTAATTTAGCACTTATCTAAGAATGAAGACTTTTTTTTTTAGAACAGAAATTTATTCTTGTTAGCTAGTATCTTATTTAGTGATTTTATGGACTACGGTCAGTTTAACTCAATAGAACACAAATCTTCTTTTTTAATGTTCTGTGTTTGTTTACATTTAAATTCCTTCTCACTGACATAAAGAATTAAACCAGGTACTATATACTTCATAAAATGGTGATTTGATACATGTGCAAATTATAGGTTTTGTTTTTAAGGTGGCAGTGGTATTTTTGAAATTTAATACTTAAATTTAAACATAATATTAAAATTAGTTTTTAGAATACTGATAAAAATTGTGTAGGTTTTAAAAATATTCAATCACATTATTTTAATCAACTTAAATCTTTTTCAGTAAATTAGTGTGTCTAATAATGATAAATACCAGATTTAACCTAATAGTATAAAAGAATGGTGGTGAAGATCTAGCAGCTGAGTTCTAGTTTCTCAAAACTCAAAATTTATATTATTTCATAGTAGTAATAGTGGTTTTTTCATTCTTGAACTGTCCATTTAATAAAATTATTCAGGACATAATTTTTTCATATTAGTGCAAAGGTAACCACTACTAATTGCTACACTTAATGAAAAATTCTTCATCTGCAATTCAGTTCTACGCATCTCTGAAATGTGATTTCTTATTCCACCACCTGATGGTAATTACTTACCCATTAATTCAGTGCCTCAAAGACTTCCTTTATAGATTCTCCCTGTCTGCCTGCTGTAGTTAAAATAACCATATAGCTGGAGCTATGTTGTTCAGCTCAATTTTACGTAATTTTTAAAAATCAGTTAACATATTTCTTAAATCATTTGCAAGACTGTTCATATAAATGATTTCACAAGTTAAAAAGAGTCCTTTGTTAAACCTCTGGTAATGACTTTTATTACGCTAAACATGGTCCCCATAATTATTATAAGGGTTTCCAATCTTAATTAAAATATCTGTCAGCAACTGCTACCACTGCCCTTGTGGCCACTGTTTATTTAACACTGCCTGCTCTTGGCACCTGCACGGTCATGTATAGCATTACCTTCAACACTATACTTCCTCTTGCTGTGTTATTACTGCAAATCTTAAGATAAAACATTATTTTTCATAGCTGTCATTTGTTCTAATGGAGGTCCAGGTGGTCTTGTCATTGTGACATATCATTGCTGTCATGGGTTTTTACCTCCCATCTCTGACATTTTCAAAGTAAAGTCATCCTATCTTTGACTATACAAATTATACTGTTGTGGTCAAGACTGGCTCCACACTGACCATTAAATCTTTCCATTCTAATAGCTCCTATAAACCATTCTGGTTTAGTGTTAAATGCAGTGAGATTATAAGTTGTAAGCTTCTGGGTTATAGAACCTAATATTTTGAATTATTCACTTTCCTTTTATCCATATTCCGAGTATTGGAATAAAAGGCCTTTTAGCACCTGTTTCATAGGGTACATGAGCGTATACTCAGAATGATATACATTATTTCTGAAAGTAGCATAGGAAAACTTGGTTAAAATATAAACATTCAAAAATATTCAAAGATGAAAAAATGACAAAAATAGCTATGTTACAATAAAGGTTAGAAAGTGAGATATAAGTCAAATACACTAAAACAAGTGCTGTATATGCCATCCTGTGAGACGAAGTTACATGTAGTCACAAGAGGTGGTATCTAAAAAAGAAAGTAAAATTTCAGTAAAATAAAACAGTTCTTTTTAAAGATAAGAGCAGAATGATACATTTAAGAAACTAATATATACCAATTTATGAAATATTGCACATTAATAGAATGTAGATAGTCAAAACATTTACTGAATAAAACAAAGAAATCTTAAGAATGTAATTAAATTCTAATATTTTATTTATTTTTTAATCTTTTAAAGGGGCCTAATAATGTTGGAAATGACAAGGTACAAATTTAGTTTAGTAGACACTAAAACCCCCAAAATATGCATATGTTAATTTCCTTTATATTCTGCCATTTTTTTGCTTCTTTGGTTCTAGAAACACTATTAAAAGCTTGTGGCAGACACTGTGTTTGGCTGTGTGAGAGATAAACAATGAAATGAAATATGGTGCTGAAATATGGAGTTGAAAGTGATTTATGGTTAAGCAACACCTTATGGTAAAGGAGTGTCTTTTCTAAAAGGCTCTAAAATCTGAAGAAATCACATAGAGGAAGACACAGAAGCTTGAACATTGTCCATAAAATTTAGAAATTGGTGATATATTCCCCACTTACAACTTCCCTTTCAAGTCTAATGATTATTAAATGAAACATGGCAGGTGCATCTTTGATAGAAGATAATCAAAGTTCAGAATACATTAGGAAATTAAAAAGTGAGCACCTAGGTACTCTAAATAACTTTAGGTGTCTTCAGTCAAACAAATTACTTTCTGAGGTACAGTAAAATTGGCATTGACATTACTGAATTGCAGTTAATGACCTCTAAGGAACTATATGGAAAATTAATATGCCCTAAATGCTATGTTCTATTTCAGGGATAGCATGAGAAGGCAGGGTTCTTTTGAAAAGACAGTAATTCTGGAAAGAAAGAAAAAACCAGAAGGCAGCAGGAAAAGAGGAAGATCAAATGTAAGATGGGTTGACTCCATGAAAGAAGCCACAGGCAGGAGTCTACAGGAGCTGAGCAGGGCTGTTGAGGACAGTAAGCTGTGGACCCCACTCATTTGTAAGATTGGCAGTAGTCAGAGCCAACTCACTGGCACCTCATACACAGGAATGTTCTCAGGCTGGTTAAATTGTGGAAAATGACAAACATGATTTAACGTTTTATTAAGTAGTTGCCTATGAGTGTTACTGCACAGGGGATCTAGCCCTGAGTGGGTTTGTGTAGTCCTGGCGGGTAGTGTGTAGTTTCTTCACTTCGTGTAGGAAATATTTTACAACACAAGTCCAAGTGACTATGAGAATATGTTTATTAAAGCTGGGGACAGTGAAATGAGGAAGGGCTTTGCATAGAAGAAACAACAGGAGAGGAGGCTAGGCTGCTTTAACTCACTGGGAAGTCCAAGAAAAGAGGGCCTTGAAGACAAGTTCAGGGGTTTAGCCTGGGATGAGCTGCTGTTGCTCATTATTCACCTGGTTGCAAGTTTCATGGGGACCCGTAGAATCTAGGAGATATGTGCTTATTGGAGAAGAGGGAGAGTGCATGCTATGTCTTTTGTACAGAGGGTTTTTTTCTCTCTTGCAGGTGGAAATCTTAGGAGAGGTCTCAGAGGAGGGTTTCAGCAGAGTATTATCATTTCTCCAGGTGTGCTCTGTCAGGGTCGTGGTCTTTACTGATTGGTCAGTGCCAAAGCAGGGTGTTCTTGGTTATTCCTGCTGTCCTGGTGTTGCCACCTGATTTTGCTCCTTTTCTGGGCCTGGAGCTGAAATACAACTCAAGCCTAGATATTATCTCTAGGTAGGTGAATTTATGCACCTGGCTGTAAATTCCTTGGCCAGTTTGTTCAGCTATCTGTCTCACGTTTCCTATTCCACTTTCTAAGGAACTTTTGTAGCTTCTTACTGTCCTGCCTCTTGAGAACTTAAAAACAAAAGAAGGAAAGAGGTCATTGCTAAGAACCAGAATAAAATACAAGAAATAACAAAGATCAAGTCCCAATAAGCAAACCTCACTTTCTCTTTTTCTTTCCTTCTTTCTTTCCTTCCTTCTTTCTTTCTTTCCTTCTTTCTTCTTCTTTCCTTCCCTCTCTCCCTGATCCCTCTCTCCCCTCTGTCTCCTTCCTTCATTCCTCCTTCCTTCCTTCCCTCAATTCCTTCCTCCCTCCCTTTTTTCCTTCCTTCTTCCTTCTTTCCTCCCCTTCTTTTATTCTTCCTTTTGTTCTTACTTTCTTTTTGTGTATGCACTTGTCTTAGCTAATTGGGGAAATAATATAGATAGGGTTTCTCAGTTTTGAAATCTTTTTGTCTTGAGCCTGATAATTATTTTGTTGTGAGGAAACTGTCCTGTGTATTGAAGGATATTTAGCAGCATGTCTGACTTCAACCAACTAGATGCTAGAAAGTTGCCCCTCCTCACTTCTTGGGGTTATGACAACCTGTTTCTTTCCTGGAGAGCAAAATTTCACATGTTTAAGAACAATTCTTATATATATATATATGGTATCTAAAATTTTCAGGGTATTTGACAAAATCTTTTGTATTAGTTCGATAAAATACACAGGTATGAATAAAATGCCTTTAATAATTAAACACATTCTTATCTGACTTATTTATGTGTTCACAAATATTTATTGAAAATCTGCTTAGAGTCAGACAAAGTATCTGGTGTTGGTGTGAAAAACAATGTGACAATATATCAGTATCAATTTTCAGAATTTTTTTTTATGTCTTTATCTTTATTTCTTAATGTTCAACCTTTTACTGATGATCTGGCTGTAAACAGATGTGGGTTCCTAAGCCTTGTTGAAGTGGATTTGTGAAGACTGACCGGCATTTTCTGTGACAAAGAGAAGAAAAGAAAATGAAGTTGAAGTATCTTTTTGGCTGAAGAAACAACAAGTATGAAAAGCCCTACTAATAGACTGTTAGAAAAACTTAAAAAAATATTTTCATTTGGAGATAAACAGTGAGAAAAAGTATATAGAGATAAAGATATAAGAAAGTTATGATTGTTATCATAGATAACCAAAGTGCCAGGGACTAAAAGGTCAGCAGGGGACGGTTGTAATACTGACCATGCCAAAAACTAAAAACATGAATGAATAGGGCCTGAGTATGTGGAAAGCTAGAAAGATGAATGGATAAGGTCCTGAGTGTGCCAAAACTAGAAAGATAATTGGATAAGGAAAACAAAAAACAAAAACAAAAAAATACCTTTCCTCCCTATCCCTAGAAAAACCTCAGGCTTGAGCAGGAAGATTGAGATGGTCTTTGAGACAGTTCACCATTCTGCTAGGTTGTGCAGCACCTGGATAAAACCTCTTTCCTTTTGCACCAGCAGCACCTGCCTGGTGACCATTTTGGTCAGTTCTGTGATGGACCTTATAAATAATGCTTAGAATGTTTTACTTTATAGAGAGCATGAGAAAACACTGAAGGATATTAAGAAGTGTCTGATAAAAACACATTTGCTATTTATAACATTAACTCTCTCTGTAGTAAAGAAAAAAGTTTAGGCTGAAATCAATTAAAAAAAAATCACAGTAACCTAGGTAAGAGGTGAATATGGCTTTAAGTAGTATGGTGATAAGGAGACTGGAGAGAAGTAGACAAATTTGAAATAAATTTAGGAGGCAAAGAGAGAAGATACTATTGTGTAAGATTCAGATCCTGATCCAGCCTCCTCCCCATTCAGAAATGAAATAATCACAGAGCTTCTAGGGGTGTTGAAAGCTGATAGCTCTCAACTTGTTGCTGACCTGGAAATTGCATTGCAGAAGAGAGCCACCTTGCCCAAAGTCCTAACCCACATCTGTGGTCAGCCCGCATCCAGTGCAAGGTGAATGCAGAGTTTTACAATTCCAGGATATTTCTTTGACTAGATAGAAAATGTCCATTGTTTCAGACACCTATGATTTTACTTTCAGTTCATGAATGTCATGTAAGCTATGACTAATGGTTAAAATATTACTCCTAGAGTTTATATTTGCATTTCTCATGGACACTCTATTAAATGAGTAATAATGCTGAATGAAAATTCCTCTAAGAAGTGGTGGCTGTCATGGTAATGAAGGGTGGTGAAATGTTGACTTTCTTGACTAGGTTAGGGTGTTTCCTGAGTAACTTTCATTGTTTGGAAGTTTCAAAGATTTTATTTATTCTGAGAAATGTCAAAATTGCATTGATAGCCAAAATATGCACAAAGTGTCACAGTTCTCACTTGGAAACATTTTACATGAAAGGCTAAGTGACAGCCAAAGAGTTAGGAATGCACTTATAAACTCAAGAGAAGAAAAAAATAGTAGCAAGGGAAAAAAAGTTACCAGAACACTAATCCTATGAAGCACTCAAAGACTGTACAAAATATAGCTGTCCCTACTTTCTCTCCACTATTGCAGCTTTGCTAAATGTTTCACTCTAAAATTTAGAAGGCTGAACTAGGTGTCTTATAATTATGTTAACATGAAAGTAAACTCCACCAATAATTATTGATTTAATGTTACTTGCTCTTATCCACATTTGTATTTCCTCAGAATGTTCACGGTATGGTTCTTAGAATGATCCAGGCAAATGACAGGGGTGTGATGATCCTCTTTGCTGTAACATGTGAATGTCCATGCGCATCTTCCCAATTTTTCTTTAGTACCTTTGTTCTGAAAGGTGACAAAAAGGGTGTACTTTATGAGATGAGCCGCAGTTCAAGTAGTCTTTACTTTTAAGTTTTCCAACCTCATTTCTTTCCGGAGACATTTATTTAAAAGTGGTCTTGTAGATTCATCCGAGCACCTGCAGTGTGGCAGCTCCCTTTGGAAAGCTGAAAGCGAAAGCAGGGAGTGACTGCTGTACAGAGAACAACGTCCGTGTGACACAGCATTGAGCCTTGACTTTGGCATTTCTCTTTAGCTACTTCTAGTATTTATTCTGAGTGGGCAGTGACTCATTGGCTTTGTTACTGCCTTGGTTATGTTATATTTATTCTAAAGCGCTGATGTTTCAGAGCCCTCATCTTTAATTCTTGTTTACCATAAAAGTTCAGACTTAAATACACTTAGCTATCAAAATAAACTTATTTTAGGCCCTGCCCAAGTAACTCAGTTGTTTAGAGCGTTGTCCCAATATGCCAATGCTCTGGGTCCAATCCCTGGTCAAGGCACGTAGGAGAATTAACATATGAATGTATAACTAAGTGGAGCAAGTCTTTGTCTCTCTTTTCCTCTCTCTCTTTAAAATCAATAATAAAAAATAAAAATAAACCTATTTATGCTTTTAAGTATTTATTTGGATATAATAAAGTTCTGGTTATGGTATCATTTCTAATTGGAGAGTAAAGTTAATATAACCATTTGCTGGACTAGCTTATGAGTGGCTACTTTATTTTGACATTTGAAAAGTAATTTATTAACTTTTATTTCTATAATGAACAAAAGAAAATGTTTCTTTTATTTCTTCTCTCCATTTCCATAAGTAGATATTTTATCCGCATATTCACATACAATTTTATTTCTTCTCTCCATTTCCATCAGTAGATATTTTATCTGCATATTCACATACAATTTTATTTCTTCTCTCCATTTCTATCAGTAGATATTTTATCTGCATATTCACATACAATTTTAACATTTTTAATACTTTATCAACATGCAAAAGTTATGACATTTATTAAATAACATATATGTACTTTTAAGGTCATCCATACAACTGAAATTATTTAAACTAGTGAAGATTTACATGATGGATAACTAATATAAGGGAAAATTTTTTTCTAATAATGACATATATATATACACACATATATATATTTTTTGGTCTGTCCAAAAACATGCAGCCATGTGCTGTGAAAAATAGAGATATTTATTGGAGAAGACATCGTCGTCGGCAGCCGTCCGTCTCGAGAGACGATGGTGTAGCTTCTTAAGAGTCTATCTGCACCGCCGAGAATGGCTGTGCAGTCCAACTCGGGAGTGACATGGTATCTGTCTCCTCCCATGTTGAATCGACATCTTGTGATGACGCTGAAGCTACAGAGCCTGGGCAGGGTAATACGGAGGGTCTGCTGTTGCCCATGCAGCAGACCCCCCCTATTGGAGAAGACATAAGTTACAAGAAACACTGTACATAGGACCATGACATCTCAGTCCCCTTTAATGTAGTCACTTTGGGACCTCACACAGTTCTCCCAGTGCCTCTTCCACTGTTCAAGACACTCTGCAAAATTCTTTGTTGGAATCATCATCAGTTGCCCCATCATATTTTCCTGCATCTCATCAACAATCTGAAATCTCTTACATTTCAAAGGTGATTTTAGTTTTGGGAAAAACCAGAAGTCACAGGGCACCATATCTGGTTCATTGGTAGTGGTTTGAATCAAGTCATTAGCAACTGTGGCATGATGTTCCTTCTGCTCTGGTAGCAGAAACCATAGAATTAATTTTGCCATGACACATTTCATGATAAGATCCTGCATCAAAATCTTGGACACCGTTTTTTGAATCCCCAGATCAGCTTCTAGTTCTTGCAGTGTTAGTTGCTGAGCTTTGTTGATTGCAGTCTATATACATTCAACATTCTCAGGTGTTTTGCTTGTTTCATGCCTTCCAGAATATGAATTACTTCCAACAGATTCTCAATCATCTTTGAAGCATTTGTGCCACACTTTTATTTGAGCCGCACTCATTGCATCATCCCCAAAATCCTTCTAAATCATCTGAATAGTATCTGTGAAGAATGTTCAAGCTTAACAAAATTTGAAGCAGATTTGTTGGTCTACACAGTTATTTTGAATGTAATAACTACACAGTACTCATGCTCACTCAATGACATCTACCGCCCCCACTGACTACTACAGTGAAGTCCTCATTGTTCACACATGTGCACTCCAGTCCACTCTCCTTGGCTGCCAGGTTACATTAATGTCACACAAACCATTCTCATCAGATTAACAATGGCTGCATTTTTTCTGGATAGACCTCATTTATGTAATTTTTCACTATATATATTTTTATTGAAAAGCATGAAAGTTTATATATTATAAAATTTATTTTCATTTGTAAAACATAGTTTTTCAAAACTATGCCTTATTTTCTTACTAGTATGATGAAGGTTGGAAAAAAAATGCCTATTTAATTGAGGGGAAAAATAGAGAAAGAAACATTTAGCATTAAAAATATAGTCCTACTGTGACTGAAATAACACATATATTGTTTACAATATTTTTTCTGCAGTTATCAAATTGCAATTAACACAGAAGGAAAACTATGCATTTTATGTAATTATTGTAAATAGTAGACTCTATTTCTTAACAGCAAAAATCTAAATATTTTTAAATTGTATTAGAATTACATCTTTCAAAAAATTTTTCTTTTCGATATTATACTAGAAGTGCAGTTCTAAAAATGGTATCTTCATCATTTTCTATAGTGCAGTCACAATTTTACATAAAGTACATTTGATTACTTATTTCTTTTGAATAGTGAATGAAATTATACACTTCTTATTTTACCTCATCACATGGTTATATTTTGAAGTTCTCTTTTACTATTGTTCATCAATTGAATTAATGAACTGTGAAGTCAGTTATCATTCTGTGTGTACAGAAATGATCATTTCTAAATCAATGCTTACTTTAACCGACACAAATCTGGGGAGCATTTTTTATAAGTCCTTCGAAAAGAATTAAATAAACAACAAGAACATAAAAAATCCTGCTATTGAGTTAGAAAGTGTAAGTCACTTGTCATACATGTAATTTCAACTGAGGCGCTGTACTGTTTATAGCAGCTACATGTAAATGGTGTTAGCAGTACAGTACTCTGTCATGG
This sequence comes from Furipterus horrens, assembly GCF_987537825.1. Classification (NCBI taxonomy): domain Eukaryota; kingdom Metazoa; phylum Chordata; class Mammalia; order Chiroptera; family Furipteridae; genus Furipterus; species Furipterus horrens. The sequence continues at coordinate 28,957,857 of NW_028327182.1, read as the reverse complement.
CAAATCTGTCCTTAGGGTCTCCACTGAACTTAATTAGCTTCATGTAAAATGACTGGTTTTCAAGTTTATTATATATGAATTTAATATACCAAATAGAATATAAGAAATGATAAGTTGAAAAATTTCAAAAGACTTATATTTCTCCAGTGAGCACAAAAATAGCCTATACTGTATTCTCAGCACTACAAGATGGGTATTACTCTTTTTCCCACAAGTGAAGTGATTAACTGTTTTGTGAGGGGTTTTTTACTGTTTCTCCCCCTAATGATTAAAGTATATATATAATTTACGACTGATTGTAAAATTAAATTATATGCAAAACTGAAACCACCTTAACTTAAAATGTCTGAAATATAAAAGTCCCTGAATGGTAATTTTGGAAAATTTGGTGTCTTTCAGTTTAGTTCAGTTCATTAAGTTTATTTGTTATTGATAATATGAATACATCAGGGAAATTAATTTAATATATTTGTTTTGACTATTAAAATTACCTATGAGCACATAGTTTTTTTAGACAGTTTTTCTTTTTACAATAAATTAATATGGACTTCTACAGTAATTTATTTTTTTAGTATGAGATATGTATATTTTCCTTTTACAGAGTGAAGTGATTATACAATAGTTTCCTTCCAATGTATGTATACTTAAGTAAACAAAAGGTTTCATAGCCAGAAACAGCTTATTCTAGACTATATATTTGAAGGATCAGAGAATTTATAATATACATGCTCAGAACTTAACTCTTTAGAAACCCTCTCTCTTACCACCAGTTCTAACTCATACTCACTTAAAGTGTATTGTCAGACTCAGTTACTTTCTAGAATATCATTATATTCTCTAAGATTTACTATTCAATAACTCATCTTTATTTTGCTTTGTTACATTTTTCCACAGCTTTTCCCCCAACCACTATTATCCCACACACTAAAATATCAGTATTCTTGCCAAACTGGCTTATTTCTTAGTATCTATAATTTTGTCATCAACAAAGAATCTGACAATAAACTAAAAGTGTGTGTGTGTGTATGTAACCTGATCTTAAAATGATATTTTGGCTGAAGCATTTTCCAAAATGTGGTGCTCATACCATGATCCCCAAGTTTCTAGTTTATTATGCAAAAAACATTTAGATTAGGAAGTGTGCAGATTGGAAGAAATGGGTAGAACAGGAGAAAACCTAAAAACAATGTGAAAAGCATATAGTTATAATATGAAACTCAGTTATATCTTTGAGTCCCCTGTCCTCCTGGCTACTCACATTCTGCAAACATGATCTGTACAATTACAATTTCAAATGCAGCAATTTATTTCTTCACCCCAAATGTTTGTTTTTCCAATTTTCTACCAGAAAAAGTATTTAGAATATTAAGACTTAGTTCAGTTGCCATTGCTTTTCTGTTTTCTAAATAAATAAATACATACATACATACATACATAAATAGATAAATAAATACGTAAAAACTTCAATGTGCAAATGTTTCTTTTAGACCTTAGGAGATATTGTGTAATCATATCTGTTTTACCCACTAGATTTTAAAGTCCTTCAGTTTAGGTGCATACTTTTTTTATCTTAGCAGCCTAGTACAGAAGAGGGCATCTTATATTTAATTTCCTAGAAAGAATGAAATGCAGTGTGCTGAGGTTGGAAGGGTGTGGGTTTGGAAACCACATGAGGGTTCTATCTTTCACATCCCTCCCCATTAGCACATCACCAACTGGCTCCACTACTTCTGGTAAGAGAGAAAATTCCCTAAGACTCCCTTTACAGCCTATGATTTCAGAACTTTAATGTTTACCTAGTAGAATATTATAGTGATGTACACATGTGCGTGTGAACATGTGGTTTCAGCAATTGCCTTGGAATATACTAAGTAAAGCATTATAAAAATTCTAATGGGGCTCTTGCACATGAATGAGTTATATCTCAAGCACTAAGAATCAGAAATTTACATAAAATAAAGCATAATTATATTACCTTGAAACATTTATAATTATCATTAAAATGAGTAATATATATAATGCACCTTTAGGATAAAGATAAATTAAAGCTCAGAAGTATAACATAAACACTCTGAATCAACAAATTTTTATTATTTAGCATGAGGATTTATAAAGAAATGCTTTGATTAGACAGCCATGGGAGGCATTAAGGATGCTTCCTAGAAGCATCATTTGCCTATAACAATAAAATCAATAATTGCACTTATATAGTGTTTTTTCCTCCCTCTCTATCTCACTCTGATTTTTTTTCCTACTCACCCTCTGGTATCACTTCTCAAACTATCTTCATACTGTTACAGAAACAGGGGAGTCCAAAAATCCCCAGAGTTTGTGGCTTGGGGATGGGGAGAAGGAAGCAGCTTTTAGAATGCCTCCACATGCCTGAGGCTGGTGGCTAGTGTCTTTCTTATGCAAAATGGCTTTAATGAATCCAAAGCCTCAGGTAGATGGGAGGGGTCTTGAACCAGGGGATGGTATGGAAAAAGCACACAGAGCCTACATAAGGTTCTGTGAATGGTCAGAACTGTTTGCATCACCAGTTGCATCAAAGGACGCAGTCAGGGATATATAAGCAGCTGCGGACATTTTAGCTCTCTCTCTCTCTCGCTCTCGTGTGCTCCCTCCATGGGGCTTGGAGAAGGGGCCTCCAGGCTGCTTTAAGAAGAGGCTCTTGCCATGTGGTTTTGAGAAAGAGAGGAGATACATGCAGTTTGCAGGAAGAAGGCAGTTTACAAGGAGGCCCAGAATCCAGGAGGTACTGCATTGAGAGCTGGAGGGCACCACAGCACAGAAAGGACCTCCCCAATCAGAAGAGTGATTGGCAGCTGCTGGTAAAGCTGAACTGTGTTTGGAAAGTAGGGAAATGGTGTTTCTGACCTTCCTAAAACTGGCCAGGTTTGGTAAGGGGGAGGCAAGGATATGTGTTTATGGGTGTTTTAAAGAATATAAATAAGACTTAACAGCAGAAATCCGCAAATAATCTAAATCTATATAACTGTTAAATAAACAATTCTTTTTCTTTTCACTAAACTCTGGTATTGAGAGTTATAATTTTGGCGGCGGGCAATCGGGCCCCTAACTAAAGAGCCCGTGGGTTCTGTTTCAATTGGAGCAGCCCAGGGGTTCTGTAACAATACAAGTCATTGTCTCAATTGTACTTTTTGAGAGCAGCCAAGCTAACACAGAAGACTATGTTTTCCCTCCATCTTGTTATTGTTTAACTAATTACAGCAAAGATGTGTTTATTTATAACACCTAGTTTTAAAATGCAATTAACAATAAAATCAGAGTGTCTCACAATATAAATAATAGACAAATAGACTAACATGCTTTAGTTATTTTCACAATTTTTCATATAAAAAATGACATGTGGGTCATTAAAGGGAAGTGAGTAAAAGATAAACTGAAAAAAACATATTCTGTTTTTGATTAAAATTCTGATTTCTATTAATACCTGAGTTTATAACCCAACCAGTTTACATGATTGTTGTAACTATTTTGGTGGTAATGTGGGCTCTCTTTCAGTGTTTAAGTTAAAGATGGTCTGAATGTTAGTTATTTTTTTGTGTGATTACAACAATTTTAAATGGTCCCCTTTGGCTGTTCTATGAAAAATATATTTTACTAAAGAGAGTAAAGTTGTACTTTAAAAGAAAATCTGAAGTCTTCCAAAGTAAAAGGGAAACTTGAAGATAAATTTTAAAAGATTATATTATCTTGTTTGAAATGTTTATAGACCTACAGTCATTTTAAAATATTTAGTATATATTTTCATAGACCTGGAGTCATTTTTAAATATTTAATATATATAAAATGATTTAATATACTTTGGGACATTTCTTTCTGTTGCTCTTTCTCCACATCCACATTAACCCTTCACAATGATCTTCTTATCATTTAATAGAAAAACACCAAGAGAATTAAAAGGAACAAAGACCTGCCACAAAGATGCTATTTGCTTTGACTTAAAGAGAGGCCCAACAATATTATCAAACAGCCATAGAAACCAGGAAAGTCCAAGGTGCAAAATAAGCTCAGAATAAACAGACTGTCCTGGAGGTAACCAATGTCCTACCAGAGGGTGTGGTCCTGAAATTAGCAAAGGCATATTGTGAGATGGAATGTAAGTTCCACAAAGACGCTGTTTAATTTTGTTGTCTGTGTTTACATAGTATCTAGGACAATTAAGCACAAAGATGTAGGGGACAGACAGGCATGGGGAGATGTGGGAAGCAGACAGGCTTGGTTTAAAAGACTGTGACCACTGTGCGGAGCCACCCCCAGCTGGTCCCTTAGCCAGCAGGTTGTCTCCAAGGCCTGCTCTGAATCCCACCCTCCAGGGGATTTTGAAGATAGAATAGAAATACAAAGTGGCTTTTAAGAAAAAGGGAACCTGCTCTGTTTTTCTCTGTAAAGCCTCAAATCCTTGTCAGTAAAATGTGAAAAACAGAACGATTAAGTAAGATGAAATGCTTTTGACTTTGTGTAAAATACCTGGATGTTCCAACCCTGTATTGATCTGCATCTCCTTTTCACTCCCTACCATTTGGGGAAGTGCTGCATATTTTCCGTAAGTACTTCCATATGTGGAAAGTGGATAAAAACCTTGGCTAATAAAGAAACGGAGGCGATTTTCCACTAGAGAAAACCCTCTCCCTTCTTTCCTCAGATGGAGAGTGTCTGAGTAGTTTCTTCATCCACTCGAGGGACCCAGAGTCTTTCCCACAAAGGGACTGTCTAATAAATATTGAAATGCAACTAAGAAAAGGAGGACTAGCAGGATCTTTGCTTGAGCTGCTGTTTTATTGGGAAGAGACCATACATTGTGCCATTTATCTTTGCTCCATAAAGATGATCACAGCAGTTGAAAGGCATATGCTCCTAGAAGTCCCAAGATGAAGCATAAGCTCATAGTGAAACTGAGAATTCTTTCCAGTTTGAAAAGCCAGTGGTCATGGAGCAATGCCCAACTGAAGGACTTTTTGAAAAGATCATGCCAATGATGCCATTGATTGTTATTCAAGGACAAAAACACTTAGCATTTATCTCTTTTATGCCCAGGGAAACGTTGACACAAAGTGAAGACGAAAAGTAGAAGTGTGATTGAGGTCCTAAGCAGATAGTAGCTGAACAATACAGTCTCGGGGCTCTATTAACTATCAAAGCACACAAAGTTAATTATAAGATTAAATATTTTATAATACACTTTAAAGTTGACTTTAACTCTAGGGTAACATGAATTAGATTTTAGGCAACTATTTTCTCTTCCTCTGAATATCTGTGATTGCTGACTACTAAAACAAGATTAACTTTACTGTTACTGTTTTGCAATTAAGTCATGAGTGTGGATGTTCAAAAGCTTTATAGACAGAATGCAGAAAAGGTAGGGGTAATGCTGATCTTCAAACCTCAAGGATTGCCATTGTTTTATTGCAAAATTTATTTTTTTCTCTTTTTAGAATGCTGTGTCATCTAGGGGGTTCCCAGTTCACTGGTATGGACTCCGTTGCTTAGTTCCACCTGTCTACTGAACAGCTGCGAAACAGGGCAGCCTGGTGTACTGAGACCATGAGTCACATTTGCAGCACGTGTTCCCACAGTGCCACCATCATTTCTCATTTTTAATGGATATCAACTAAAAAAGTGTGGTCAGCCATTAAAAGTATTACAAACCCATTTAGATAAATAGGTAGATAGGTAAATAGATAGATATGCATACAATTTAATGTTCATACAGCCTTTATTTTATATAAAAAGAAAATAACACCAGAATTATTCATTGTTTCAAAAATCCCAAAGTGGTTTAATAATATGCACTCTATTTTTATATGTCATTTAATCAAAAGGAAAACAGCATTGCTATTTCAGGAACCAGCTTAAGGTTTAGAATGTATCTTGTAATTTTGCAGATTTTTAGAAAACGGTTCTCATGAAATTCAATGACCATTTCTTAATATGACAGGGTTTCCAGAGAACATGAGTTTAGTAAATCCATAGAGATTATTCCATTGGCTAATGAAAGCTGTTTACCGAGTAGGAAAATGTCACCCAATCTGCCCTCAAATACAACTTATGTAGCAAAGATGGTCTTTATGGTTATTCCACAAGCAATTATATAATCTCCTTGTGCCAAGGACCACACTGGGTTTCCAACTCCATACTTTTGCCAGGTAATAGCACAGCCAGTACAGAGAGGAGAAGTTGGTAAAAATGGCAGCGTGAAACTCTGCACCAGCAGGAGTCTAGTCGCAGGCTCCGTGCTCTAATGTATTTGAGTTTCCTAAGCAACTATGCTCCGTAGGAAACTGGTTAAACAGCTTCCGTGGAACCTATTAACTGAGTAATTCCTCCTTCAAACCAGCTTTATGTGCAAAGTACAAGAATATGATGGGAGAGTATTATCTGCCTCCTTGGTTCCAGAGATTTTCTTGTGGAGTGTTTCCAAACTATACTGGATAAATGTGAACCCATATTTCCCTGGGTTTTCATTACTTCTCTGCTTATTTTATTGCATATACTACAGAGAAAACAGTATACAAGATGTTGTTCTTTCACTTGATAGTTTTAAAAGTCTAGGGAAATTACCCAGTTTGCTTATGGGGCTAATTTAACCTTTGCTTTTTCTAAACAATGGCACATAAATTAATATGCTCAACAGAAAATTACATTAACCTGCCTCATAATGAATTATATCACACCATTACTGAATTAAGTTACCGTTATACATTATTATGAGAAACACAAAGATAATTTTTAATATGATAAAAATCCACGTGTTAATTAAAGTATATATATTCTCGTGATTTCCATTTTTTAGTCATATCATCATGAAAGTTAATTTTTACTACTAATTTGGTATACTTAACCAACCTTTACACATCTGTGTATTGCCCCTTTTCTTTAAGACAAGTTATTATAAGAAGTCTAGAATAAAAATTATCTAAGGGCTCAGGTATTTTGGAATATTAAAAGGAAGAAGAGAGTTGTATAAAATAAATCTTTACATATAAAACTTTTCATTCATGTTATGATGTTTATAGAATAAAAGGTTAAAAAGTAAAAATAAATGAATTTGTTTTCAGATATATTTTATACATTTGAACACCAGTCGAGATTTTTGTTCCTAATTCCTTACTCAGTAAAAACCAATCATAAACGTCTGTCAAATAGGTTTTAAAAATGTGCAATATAGATTAATTTTGCACACCAAAACATATCTAGGAAAGCTAATTCAGCTCATTTATTCACAATGAGAAGATATCTGTTGCTTTTCTCAGCATTATCTTAAATACACAAATATTAGTATAAGAAAATAAAGTAAAAATTCTAATTTTCTTAAATTCTATTCAGAGACTAATTACATGCATCTTCTCATGCAGATATATATTCTATAAATATATACATATGCATATTATTTTACTTAAATAAGATAGCATAGAATTATTATATGAACATTTCTTTTAATTTTTTTTCTTAGTCCTATCTCACTCCTCTATACAACTTTTATTTTTGGTGTTTATCAAACAAGACACTCATATATTACAAATTTTAGTATTAGAAATAATATGTCAATTATTTTTATCTCTTATGGCTTATGAAATTTTTGTTTTATATATTTTTACATAATCATATATTTCTATATTTTCTTCTATAACTTTTAGCTTTCCAGTATCTTTAAAATACACAATTTGTGTCATTTATATATTTTAATATAAATTATCTTTTCAAGTTTTTGTTTTATCTGTACATTTGTGCCTCTTTTTAGGAATACATTTCTTTTGGTTCTGTTAATTCACAGTCTAAATGCATTTCTTTCCATAATGAGCTAAAAGGAAAAGTGCTCTTGTATTTCATCATATACATAGAAAACAGGCTAATTAGCCATAGAGAATCCTTTTAATCTTGGAAATTAGCTGTTATTCATCATTGAGTTTCCAGAGAAACCTAAATTACATAATAATATTAGTAATAAGTGCTTCTATGTAAGTCCCTTTAAAAATCACTTTACATTTTCTTGCTTTGTTAATAATGTTGATTTGGCATAATATAATATTTTATTGATGAACAGAATCATCATAATAAGCATTAGCGGTTCTCTGCTCCTCCAGTTCAACGGACTGCTGCGTTTTCCCGTGCAGTGCCAGCCTGAACCCTGAGACACGATGGTGAAGGTCGGAGTGAACGGATTTGGCCGTATTGGGCGCCTGGTCACCAGGGCTGCTTTTTACTCTGGCAAAGTGGATATTGTCGCCATCAATGATCCCTTCATTGACCTCAACTACATGGTCTACATGTTCCAGTATGATTCTACTCATGGCAAGTTCAAAGGCACAGTCAAGGCTGAGAACGGAAAGCTTGTTGTCAATGGAAAGTCCATCACCATCTTCCAGGAGCGAGATCCCACCAACATCAAATGGGGTGATGCTGGTGCTGAATATGTTGTGGAGTCCACTAGGGTCTTCACTACCATGGAGAAGGCTGGGGCTCACTTGAAGGGTGGAGCCAAGAGGGTCATCATCTCTGCCTCTTCTGCTGATGCCCCCATGTTTGTGATGGGTGTGAACCAAGACAAGTATGACAACTCCATGAAGATTGTCAGCAATGCCTCCTGCACCACCAACTGCTTGGCCCCCCTGGCCAAGGTCATCCATGACAACTTTGGTATCGTGGAGGGGCTCATGACCACAGTCCATGCCATCACTGCCACCCAGAAGACCGTGGATGGCCCCTCTGGGAAGCTGTGGCGTGATGGCCGAGGGGCTGCCCAGAACATCATCCCTGCTTCTACTGGCACTGCCAAGGCTGTGGGCAAGGTCATCCCTGAGCTGAATGGGAAGCTCACTGGTATGGCTTTCCATGTCCCCACCCCCAATGTGTCGGTTGTGGATCTGACCTGTCGCCTGGAGAAAGCTGCCAAATACGATGACATCAAGAAGGTAGTGAAGCAGGCATCAGAGGGCCCCCTCAAGGGTATCCTGAGCTATACTGAGGACCAGGTTGTCTCCTGCGACTTTAACAGTGACACCCACTCCTCCACCTTTGATGCTGGGGCTGGCATTGCCCTCAATGACCACTTTGTCAAGCTCATTTCCTGGTATGACAATGAATTTGGCTACAGCAACAGGGTGGTGGACCTTATGGTCCACATGGCCACCAAGGAGTAAGAGCCCCCAGGACGACCAGCCCCAGCGACAGGAAGAGAGGCCCTCAGCTGCTGGGGAATCCTTGCCCCAAACTGATCTCCCAACATACTGAGAATCTCCTGACCTCTAGTTGCCATCCTAGACCCCCTAAAGAGGGGAGGGGCTTAGGGAGCCCTACCTTGTCATGAACCATCAATAAAGTTCACTGTACCCAGAAAGAAAAAAAAAAAAGCATTAGCAACTCCATTGCTTGTTGTTGACTCTGTCTATTTTCTGCCATCACCTCACTCCTTACAATAGAATTATACACTGTTTACCACTTCTTAATTCTCACTTAACATGGTAGAAATACTCATCTGAATTTCTCCTAGCCAACACTTTGGAACTTTCATTAGGGCCTTTACCATAAGAAATTCAAGTGTTGACATTCTTCAGGTGTCTATTACTAACTACGCTAATTTTGTTTTTCTCTATACTCTCTTGGTAGGTTAAATTATGTTTCAGAAAAAGATGTGTTGAAGTCCTGATCCTCAATACCTCCAAATGCAACCTTATTTGGAACTAGTGTTATTGCAGATGTAATTAGTTAAGAAGAGGTCATACAGGAGTAGCCTGGGACCTTAATCCACTATAACTGGTGTCTTTACAAGAAGAAGAGACAGAGACACATAAAGCAGAAGACATAGAGACACACAGAAAGACAACCATGTGAAGATGGAGGCATAGATAGTAGTTAGGTTGCTATAAACCAAGGAACACCTGTCCTACCAGAAGCTGGAAGAGAAAAGCAGATGTCCTCCCCTGGAGGCTTCAAAGAAACCATGGCTTTACAGACACCTTTGCTTTGGCCTTCAAACCTCCACAACTGTAAGAGAATAAATTTCTGTTGTTTAAATCACTGGGCTTGTGGTGGTGTTGGTGGGAATTAGTCCCTTCCACAGGGTCATGAAGAAGGCATTCCAAGGACCCACACATGGGAGATTGTGGTGTGGTATCATTTATTTGTGTGGAAATAGGAGCTGCCGCCTGGGTTTCCAACATCCCCTCTCCCTCTGTCCTGCCAGGGAAAAAGTCCATGTCCTCAGCAAGGCCAAGAAAAAAGCCAGTGTCAGAGTTTCTTCTTCATAGTGAAGCGTAGCTTTTGGAGCATGCAGGCAGCTGCTAAGTCTCAGTCTTCATCCAGGTAACTTAGCTTCTTGCTCCTGGCTGCTCCTGTGGCAGAATCCAAATAGCTATAAAGATAGAATGCGTGTGCATATGGGGCGAGTGTGTTATCGGGTGGGCAAGAGAGGAAGAGCTTCTCTGTTTCCCTGGGATTATATTGGGTTTGGGATGGACCAGATGCCTTTTCAAAATGACAATCAATTTTCCAGGCTTTGGATGGGTTTATGCCCCCTAGTGAGACTGACAGGTCTCTGTGGTCCAGCACTTCCCTGCCAACAATCCAGCACCAGTGCAGGGAAGAAAGGAGTGTTAATCCCCTTGGTGGAGCCCAGTGCTGTAAACCCCTGGTGTGTGAAGCTGTTTGTTCCTGGTGTAGCAAACAGGCTTACGTTCCTCAGTTTATTAAGCTCAATAGGTTTAAGTCCCCTTGGCTCTCCTCAATATTTGGTTAATATCAATGGTAATAGTGGTACTTTGTTATAGCAGCTCTTGGAAACCAATAGAGTGACCTATTATCTTCCTAAAATTACATTTTATTCAAGTTTTTATCATCAATACAAGTCTCTCTTTTTATGTACAGACAAAATACATGAACAATAAACTGCATTCAAATGTAACATTCTCAATAGGAAATCCCTAGTTTTCCTGTTGTAGCCCTTCCCCTTAACTAACATGCCCCCCCCCCAAAAAAAACCCACCAGATGCGCACATTACAGAGAAAGGTATTGCAATTTGCTGAGTCATTCAAGCTGAAACCTAAAGAATCACATTGGATTCTACCTCTTCCCTCGCAGAGAACACACTGTCATCACTGATTCTGCCAAACAGCCTCCAAAATGATACATTCTTCCTGGTTTCCTACCTTTCTGCTGCACTAGGCCTGCGAACTAAGTGTCGCTGGTTCGATCTTCCAGTCAGGGCACATCAGAGAAGGAAAACTCTGACTCCAAAAAACCTCCGCTGCCTTGCGGCATACCTCTTCAGGGGAAAGGCTAAGGGAGTAAACCCCGACAGAAAATCCGGAGCCGGAGTCCCTAAGGCGGTTTGACGTTGTAGTCAACACCGGCAACTCCTGCGGCGCACCTGAAGCCAAGTTGTATTGACTCCGTCTTTCCCTTGGATCCTTCAGCTGTGAAGAGAGGGGGGGTCTGCTGCATGGGCAACAGCAGACCCTCCATATCACCCTGCCCAGGCTCTGTAGCTTCAGCTTCACTGGAGAGGACACTCCAGCGACATCGCAAGATGTCGATTCAACACGGGAGGAGACAGATACCGTGTCACTCCCGAGTCGGACTGCACAGCCATTCTCGGCGGTGCAGATACTCTTAAGAAGCTACACCATCGTCTCTCGAGACGGACGGCTGCCGACGACGAGTCCTCACCACCGCCAACACTAACCTGAATAATTTTAATAAACCACTGATGTGTCTTGCCCTTTCACCTTTGCTATATTTTCATACAAAACCAGAAATGTTGTGCAAATATAAAATTGATTGAATAACATCTTTGCTTAGCATTTTTCATGTCCCTTTATGCATTTAAACAAGAACGCAAACTTCTTGACAAAGATTGCAAGACCTGGTTGATAAAACTTGTGCTTATTTCCCCATTAAGTCTAGTTACATTTACTCAATACCGTCTTTCTACACTTTCCATCTTTTACATGCCAGAGTCTAATTTTGTTCATCCCAGTCTCTTGAGTGAGCCATTCTCTTTCATAATCACAGTCATTTTTATCATGATTGCCTCATCCTCAATGTTCAAGTATTAGTTTAAGTGCCTCTTCCCTGAGAAACCTTCTTTAATTATTCTATTTAATGTTGTGGTTATACTCCCTATTACTATTAATGTATTTAAATATCTTTGGCTATTGCCTTTATTGTATAATACTTAACATAATATACAATTTAAAATATACAGAAGATGAAATTTTATATTTATTTGTATACAATTTTTATAATTCTCTGTCTTCCCCTAAATTCTAAGCTCTGTGAAGAGAAGGGCCACACTTACTGTATTCTCTGCTGTATCCCAGAACTTAGCATAGGGCCTGACAGTAAAACAGAAATCATCGGTGAAGGAAGAAGGGGAGAAATAAAAGAAGGAAGAAAAAGAGGAAGAAGAAAAGATAGAAACAAAAGATATTATCTCAAAGATTAAAATGGCTCCCTTATAACATGCTGAAAAACTGGGTAGAAATGGTCTCATCAGTTACCAGCTGTTCCTTGCTACAACTGACATGTATCCAACAGTTGGAATGTACTGCATTGTTTCAAATATCCAGAGAGCTACTGTAGCTTCCAGGTGGTGTAAAAAAAGGTGGCTAGTGTTTGTGTTCTCTCTATGTTTTTGGTCAAAAGTTTTTTTGTTTTTTTTTAATTTAAGCTTGGATAAAATCTGATTCTTGTTTCAGGACATTATCAGTATCAACAATCCTTATATCATATAGAGAGTGGGGAAAAAGTAGGTTTACAGTTGTTTGTATGAAAAAATAGTATAATAGTTAATAAATAATAATACAACAATAAACTTTGTGCTTTGTATACTCACAAATATAAACCTACATTTGCCTCACCCTATATTTATAGAATATGTACTATTAATAGATAATTGTTACAAGGACACCACTAGAATATTATTTTTAAATGTGTCAAATTTGAAAAATTGTGCATTTTTTAATGAACAAATTTATTCAATAAAACTGCAGATTTTGGAAAAAAAGAGCTCAGTTCATACTGAATGTGGATAAAGCAGGATAAGCAAAGTTATCTTAGTTATCAGTCATATAATTGCATAGTTGGACCCTTCAGCTGCGAAGAGAAAGGGGGTCTGCTGCTTGGGCAACAGCAGACCCTCCATATCACCCTGCCCAGGCTCTGTAGATTCAGCGTCATCGCAAGATGTCGATTCAACACGGGAGGAGACAGATACCGTGTCACTCCCGAGTCGGACTGCACAGCCATTCTCGGCGGTGCAGATAGACTCTTAAGAAGCTACACCATCGTCTCTCGAGACGGACGGCTGCCGACAACGACGACGAATTGCATAGTTAATTTTATGACTTTAAATAATTAAGGAAAGCTTTAATATTTTTTCATATTACATAGATTAGGGAGAAGCGATAGAATTTTTTCCTCCAATTATTTGCACTTCCCTAATGTGTTTGTTCTATTTCTGAGATGCTAGGAGAGCAGACAAAAACAGTATTTTAAAGGCTTACCCTCTGATTAACTAGGCAGCTTGTATTTGGGAATGTTCACAAACTACATGATGTGAGCACAGAAAATCTCCATGAACTAAAATAGTAAAAGAAAGCAACTGCAGGGTAGAAAAATAATTTTTTTGCTCTTCCAATTTCTTCTGGCTGTTTTAATAATAAAATTGACATGAGATAAATTAACAAGAGAAAGTAACCAAATTTATTACATATGTAATGAGTTAAGAGGGAGGAAAGGAAATATATAAAATGGGACCACTTTAACCAAACTCCTAAAATTGTTAACATTATAAGGGTTGTGACATGAAAAAAAGGTCCCATTCTTGTTCTAACTAGTCTAGAAACTTAATTTTTTAAACTTTATAGTCCTGAATGAATGCCTGGAAATGCATCTATCCCTCCAGATAACCTTGTAATTACCCCTTGAAAGACTCATATTTCCAGACTACCTGTTACCCTATTAAAAACTCAGGTACACATTGACTTGACACCTATTAAACTTTTCTCTCTTCTCTGAAATACTTCTGTGTATTTTTTTTTCCTTTTTTTGCCTAGCTGCGTTTACACTTTTCAAACTCTGAGACTCTTAAATAAATTATATCAGACTCTTTTTGAGTTTATGGGGTTTCCCTCAGAATATAAGACCCAGAACAAGTCAAGCAGTTGAGGTTATATGTCATTCTAGACTAAGGAGATGGAATCGGGGATCTGGGATTTCAAAGGGAAAGAAGAAACTAAGCAATTTACAGGTAGATGAGAAACAGCAAATGTATGGTAAACAAATTCTTTCTGGGCCACCCAGAAATGATGGGATACACAGGGTGGGGAATCCAACAAAAAGACTTTGCAGGTTCCTCTCTGTCTGCCACAGGGAGTTAATATTTTGAAACTAAGGTGAAAACTCCCTTGTTTTAAGCAAGTATTTCTATTTGAATTGCTTTAGCCAGGTATGAGGGAGGCTCAAAATTTCCTTCTGAGTCTTTTGTTAACATTTCGCAAAGGGAAACATCACTTTTTGATTCCTGGTCAGAGCACATGCGCGCCTGGGTTGCACATCTCGTTCCAGGTGGGAGTGCTGACGAGAGGCAACCATCAATGTTTCTCTCTCACATTCTTGTTTCTCTCCCTCTCTCCCTCCTTTCCTGTCACCCTAAAAATAAATAAATAAAGTCTAAAAGGAAAATAAGCAGGCTAAACTAATTGCTATTCCATGCGCCATAGTCTGGGGCAGCAAACTCTGCTTTCTCTCACAACATCATGGGTTTCAATGCATCGGTCATGAGTTTTTTACCAGGAAGTCTTCGTAAAGCAAAGGCACTAAGCTTTACATATTTAAAGTCATATTTATAAGTCAATATTAACTCATCTATAATAAAATAAGGGAAAACTAAAGAAAATAAAATAGTCACTGATAATGACTTGAACGGTCTTCTGGTTTTTGGATTCTGACTTTGAAAGCATTAAGAGTCATGGACTATTTATTTTTGTGGAAAAGAGAATTTGAGTTGATCTAATAAGTCCTAAAAATGCTATTAAATGTAAATTCAGAAAAGGTTTGCATTATATAGCCTCTAGCAAAATAGCAAATGCCTAAAAAGTGGATAAGACTATGTCTAAACTGTTTATCTCTGATTTACTAGTGCTTCAGTCTATTGGGGATAAATTTTTTCCTCCTGATATTTTAAAGTTTCTACTAATTTTCAACAATAGAAAAAAAGTAACTAAAAGCACACATGTCATGCAGCCACAATGGATGCAGATTTAATGTTCAATAAAGTCCATGAATGGGAAAATGCAACCATTACCCCCAATTCTGCTTATCATCTAACAAAATGTTGACAATTACAAAAATTAAAATAGTCCAAATTCAAAACCATCTTGGGATAAATATGGTAATTCTAGATTTTTCTTCATTTCTTTGAATTTAGAGCTTCATTTTCTTAAAATTCTTTGTTTCTCAGTAAATGGGCAGGGCTAGTGGCTTAAAGAAAATTGTTAACTTTTATAAAAGACCAAGTGTCTTCTTTTCTTAATGTTAATCATTTGTATATTTTTCAGGAAAAGTAGTTAAATTTAAGTCCTACATTCATATAGCTGAAAGAAGCTTACAGGTAATTTAGTTTATTCTTCTATGTTCACAATGACTATTTCCACTGAGCAGTTTCAGATAGATGAAAATCAATTCTGTTTTTCACAGAAGTCTGTATAACAAGTGACTGTGAGATCTTTTTATCTAATAACTGTGCAAATTTCTTCATGGCATGAACATTATCTCTCAGTTAATCTCTACCATTACAAAGCCAGAAAGAAATTCCAAAGATAATTTTTCCACCCCAGTGTTTTTATAAAGAAGGTAACTGAATCATTAAGATTACTAGTTGTCTATTTTATTTTTTTAAATCTTTGCTTAAAAGCTTGCTGAATAAACAGCACACACACTTGATATCTATAGGAAAGCAGTCAAAATTTTAAAACTAATATTCTAAAGTTGAAAAGGACTTACTTCCTTTTTAAAAAAATTTATAGTATTTACACATTACTTCAATTATTTGATACTCAGTTCTGTCATTTGTAAAGTAACAACGATACTTTCTCTTATGTTTGTTGTAAGAATTAACTTGCATAATTCAAGTTGAATTCTTTAAAAAGTACCATCTATATTTATAATATTGTCATTGCTTTTCCCAAAAAAGATTTCACTAAATTTAACTTTTTAAATATGTGAAGTCAACCAATCACTCATATAGGTAAAGTAGGTATTTATCTATGAGGTGTGGTATATGGAAGAAATGATTTAAGTATTGAATGCTTAAATCATAATTAGCACATTATACTTTAATAGAAGCTATTAATAGTTTGAATGAGTTTAAACTCTGAAAGAACACAAGATCTCATCTAATGGGTGACGTGGATTACACTTCTCAAAATATATTGTATTAGACATTATGCCATATAATTATTCACAAAAAGAATTCTGTGGGCAACTGTGTTTAATAAGTGCTATTTCCCAGTGGTAATTTGAATAGTGTGCTATTTTATTAAAGATTGGGCAAAGATGTGCATTGAAGGTGCATGATTAACTTTACACGAATGGCATTTACCATACTTATTTGACAAGAGGAAGTTTTCCCCCTTTAGCAATAACAATGAATATATACTTTGGAATTAACATTTTGTGGAACATTTTTTACAAAATGCTAATCTACATGTTCATTTTAAGCCAAAGTCTTGTCTACAAGTTTTTCTAACAATAGCTATCCAAACTCCACTTAAAATTTCCAAGAATGAAGGAACTGTTACCAGGGTTTTTACTTTGATTGAATTAACTTTGAATCCTAGCTCTAGAAATCATCTGTACACCCCTGAATGACTTAACCTTTCCCCTCTGCACACACTGCAGATTGGCCAGTTATCTAATAAAACTTTTTATATGGCAAACTTTATTTTGAGCATTTCTTTCAGGCTATGCATGTAAGCAGATGGACTTAAATGTTGGGGTTTAGTAACACCTATATGAACACTATTCTGTATATACACAACCTAAATATTAAGAAATCTGTGATAATATTCAGTAGCAATTTACTTTATGTAATTTCTACTCATTCTAATATTTGAAGATGTTATCAAGCACCACTCTCTTGTCTTCCTTTTCTTCCTTCAAACTAAATTTTCCTCACTCAATTATGTGTACCTCCCATAATTAAAATTCCAGCCATTCCATAATCACGTTAATCCTTGAAATGTAATCAAGTTAGTCCATCAAACACTTGAGTTAGAAGTTAAGAATTGTATTTGCCTTCTCTAATCCCTCCCTCAAAGGCAAGACTTGAGCTCCATGTGTTTTTTAAATATCCTACCCTGCAGGTTTGAGCTACAAACCAATCTGAGTTACTATATTAGCTAATGACATAAAATATGGTGTATACTAAAAGTTATTTTGAAGGGAAATCTAGATTAGCAAATCCATTAAAGTACAAAGCAACTAAGTTCTAATGATGGCATAAAGTTACATTTTGGTGGTATTATGTTTCAGAATGAGACTTAGTTTAAGGCTACATCAAATCACAACATGAAGAAAGCTTATGATTCTAATTACCCACAAATGATTATATTATTTTAAATACTCAGTGAGACAGAACTCTCTAGATTTCTCTGCTTTTCCATGGGGTTTAGCTTTAGATTTAAAACCCTGTGCCCATTTCAGTCAGAGAATTTTGGGAAAGTATGTGAACTTTATAATGATCTACAATACTCTATCTTATTTTTTAAATAGCTGACAAAGTTAAGTTCATAAAATTTTAGAAATTTACACAAGGTCATGCCATTAGTTCACTGTGAAGAAATGTCTTACTTAAATTTAGTCATCCTGTGTTTTAAACACATTTTTTACCTCTTAACCCTATAAAACCAACAGCATTTGATGCTTGTGGAGATGAGGTATTGTTTTAGACAGTAGGAAACCTACTTGAACTTAGCAAACTGTCCATGGTGGTTATATATTTCTGCATGGTGAGGGTAGTTTTGTTCATTTTATATTTTAAAAGACCCATTACTAGAATTTATATGTCCTGCGGAAAACAAAATTTGCTAATGATTACATTAGAACTACATAAGTTGTCTTTGCAATATGTGTGTATCCTCTTTTTGAAAGTTAATTTCTGTGCTATCACAGAACCTACAATTAGTAGGCAGGTGTCTGCCTTAGTGAGCCGTACAAATTCAATAGCACCTAATGGCTATTTGATTAGCATTATCAATACAATATGCCCATTCAAGCAGAAGGCTATACCATGACATCTATTTAAAAAATAACACAAATTGTGTTTTGAGCCAAAGGGTTAATCTTTGTGCCGTCTTTCAGACTAAAATTGAGTAGTTGTTCAGGCAAGGGTGAGATATATTGTTTGGTGCCTGGGTTACTGTGACTAAAACAGTGGCCTTCAGTCTGCGGTGCCATCAGCCTGGTACATGTCACTAATACCAAATTCATTTCTTAGAGCAGAACCATATACCCATCTTCCATTGCAATTACTGCAGAGGAGGAGAGATGGAGAAGTAAAAATGAAACATTTCAAGGATGAATGGGCACTGGAAATTGGTAAAGTGGCAGAAAAGCCCAAGTTTGAAGAACGAAGAAGTGAATGTATATACAAAAAATAGTTTGGAAAACGTGAAAAAAAAAAGATGTTTTGTGGAAACATCTGTTTGCTGTTGCTGAAAAAATTTAGCATTTAAATGTTCTCATTTGGGCTCTGAAGTTAGCACTTCCCTGGAGTAGTTCGCACCTTTACTATTGCTCCTGTTCAGCTACAGATCGTTTTAGGCTGGTTTTAACAAGAAAATGGTGCATTAATTTATAATGTGTTAAGTATTTCAAAAAGTAGCAAAATCTAAGCTTTGCAAAATTTTTAGAATATGAAGAAAATAGAAATACTTATGTAAAGCTCTTTAAAATACCAGAATAGCTTCATGTACAAGAAATCATACCCTGATTAAGATCATTAGAAAATTCAGTTATTCACTGGGTAGCTCAGTTGGTTAGCGTGTTTTCTAAAAGCTACTGTTAGAAAAGTTGTAGACAAGATTGTGGCTTAAAATGAACATCTAGATTAGCATTTTGTAAAAAATGTTCCACAAAATGTTAATTCCAAAGGATATTGATTGTTATCACTAAAGGGGGGAAACTTTCTCTTGTCAAATAAATATGACAAATGCCATCAGAGTGAAGCTAAACATGCACCCTATCTACCAAGGTTGCAGGTTCAGTCTCCAGTCAGGACACGTACAAGACGCAACCAATGAAATGCACGGAGGTAAAACAACAATGATGTCTCTCTCTCTCTCTTTGTCTCTATCTCTCATCTTTTCTCTCCCTAAAAATCAATAAATAATTTTTTAAACAGAACATTTAAAGAGAAAATTTAATTATTAAAAAATATGTATGTATCAACCTCTAACTAGTGGATTTTTTATGACTACAGAGTCTCTGTTCAATAGTGAAACAGATGTAATCTCAGACATCATTTCACAATACTTATTAAATATACTTTTCACCTGCTTGCTCTTGCTCTCACTTTTCCTTCCAATTCTCTGTCTCCTTCCTCCTCTCTCATCTCTGTAACTCTCTCTTTTTTTTTATTTCTCTTTTTCCTTTGTTTTCTTCTCACTGTTGCCCCTCTTTTTTGTATCTTGCATTTTTTAATTTTAAATGTTTTAATTCTGTTTCTATTAACAAATCTGATGATGAGAGTTTGTTCACACTCTTCTTCATTGAACTAGTTAACATTTTGAAATTTTATATTTCTGAAATATCTTACTGTTTTATATGCAATTAATATAAGCAATGAAGCTCCCTGGGCATTATACATGTACCTTGTATATTTCACATTTTTCAAACTATGTTTGAAAAAAAGTTATTTTACATAAATTTAACAGATGTGAAGATGAATAGATACATAATAGGTGATAGGTACATAATAGGTGATAGATAGATAATGAATAAAAGAATAGGTTTTTCCTTTGAGTCACAGATTTGTAAAACATATGCCATATTTAGTTACACTTTTCTCATTCTTATTAATGTCACAATATTGAATGGATTTATGAATGTACTGTATCTCTTATTTGGAATGAAATTCCATAAGTAGTAAACAAAATCTTCTAAACATGTAATGCTTTTCTGTGAAACAAAAATGTTGAAAATATGCCAATTTTTACAGATGTCAAAACTCAAGGAATACAAAGCTACAGCCCATTAAATACAAAAGTAGTTTATTGAGGCACTGGGAACAGAGAAGCAGAGATAAATTAATCTATTCTGAAGACATCAGAGTGGTTACAGTCTTTTTTTCTGACCTCACTTCTTAAAATATATTTCCCATTAGCTAGAAATATGCTTTGCACTTAGATTACAAAAGATTAGTTCTACACTGGTTTTCTTGGTTTCCATTCAACTAATCTGTCAATATCACAGTTTTGTTCATCCTCTTACCTGCTTCTTATTACTACTTGATCCTTGTTTTTATTTATTATTTCACCCTTACTGTTGTCTTTTCTGTGCATTACATCTCTATTTGTAAATGCAAAGCAATGCATATGTACATATAACCATATTTCAGTCTGTATCTGCATCCAAATATATTATTAATTTAGTCCAAGCTTAATGAACCCTGAAAAATCCAGATAGAGTAATTGCATATTCACTCATTATATCTTAATTCACACACAGTTCTTCCTTTACTTATGGGAAATATTCAATATCCTTCATGTATGAGAAACCTTTTTTTGAAAGAGAAGCATTAAATAACAGGCAATGTAAAATAGATACCCTGGTGGCTGATAATGTACTGAGACCCAATTATAGAGTGGTTTTTATTAATAACTCATGTAGTTTGATTTTTAAGCATCAAAACAAGCCTTTTATACTCTGCTGTGTAATGCTGAGACTGGGACTCTGGAAAACACATTTTAGCTTTTAAGAAGGCTGCTCTGCTAATAGAGGGCACTTGAAGGAGACCTAAATATTAGCCGGGGAAGAAGGAACTCTTTCCTGAGAAGCTCGGGCAGTGGTTGTTCACCTTGATAGTGGAAGTTTATTCATCCGGCAGCAGTTTTCTCCAGTTTAAGTACTCCTGTATTCCCAAAATAAGTTCCCTCATCTCTCGGTAGCCTGTTGAGCCCTTTTCTCAGAAATCTAGTGCCCAGCTCCATGGGGCCCTTCTTCTAACTTTGTAAAAGTAGCAATAGCAACCTCTTCTCTGCCTACTGGTGGTAGCTACTTACAGTTATTACCTTATTGTCCCCTCTTTGTCTTTTCATTTCTCTACTATTTAACAATTCCTTATATTAAATCTTCTTTCTTAAAATAATGACATTGTCTCTCATCTCCTGACTAGACCTTGCCTGATACTATTTATTTCAGGCTTTTAGCTCCTAGGTATATGTAGTTAAGTGAAAATAACTAGAGAAACAAAAATTGGAAGTTCATTTTTCTTCTCAACATCCCTGCATGTGCAGTTTTCCTTGGAAAACACTGGGTCATAGGACTGATTAGTGGTACTTCCTTCAGGTAAAATAGTTTCAACTTACAAGTACCCTATTGATATTTTTTATTTCAATCTATGTCATTGTTGTAAAGAACGGATCATTTTTATTAGCACCTACTTCAAGTAATTGTATTTGGAAAAAGATATGTTATAGTTTATGAAGTTACTTACTATACTGAGCATTATATAGGTAGAAAAAAAATTAGACTAACTAAATAAAAACCTCACACAATGTAATGTTTAAATCACTCAGTTATTCAAAAATAAACATTATGTGACAAGTATGATTCTTCAAGGGAAGAAAAACATCATTTTCATTTTACAAGATTTTATATTCCATGTATTAGATAGCTTGACACCAGATTATATGAGGTTAAAAATATATCACACACACACCATGAATTTTTTTTAATACCAAGACAAAAGGAATATAGAACATGCATGGAGAAAAAAATAAAGTTGAGAGTAGTTAGTGTTTTATTTAAAACGTTAAGGAGGACACAGAATATTTAACAAACAAAAACTTCATATTTTAATGATAATGGTAATTGTCTGTGAATACAGAGTAAACACCAGAAATAGTCCTGCCTCATCACCTAAATTAATGTATTTGGAGATTTATTTTTCTAAGATTACCTAATGCTTCATAACAAACAAAACCTAGTGGGTTAAAGCAACAATAATCAATTACTTTGCTCCTGAATTTTGCAATTTAACACCCTTCATCTCTGCTTTAATCAATTTGTGATGCAGCACCTCTACTTGGGCTGGAGGAAATTCTAAGCTGTTTTGTTTATATTGCAAGTAAATTGATACAGGCAGTCAGCTGGAAACTTAGCTGCATTTAACAGTAGGACCTGAGTTTCCCTTCTTCACATGTGCCCCTTCCCATGGAGAAGCTTGAGCTTCCTCACAAGATGGTGGCTGACTTTCAAGAATGAATATTCAACACACAGGAAGTAGAAGCTGCCAGTTCTGTAAGGCACCTGTCTTGAAACAGGCACCGTCATTTGTTTATACTTTTTGCCTAATTAATTGCAAAGCCATCAGTTTGTAAGGGAAGGGTTACAGACTCCACTTTTCAGTGGAAGCATTGTCCAAGAATGTGAAGCCATTATTAATATACCATATGTTCATTTTGTAATATTTGTATGTATCTATTAGTTATTTTAGTACACATTCAAGTAATCAGTTTAGAAATGTCAACATCAAAACATCAAGAACAGCTCACATTTAAAAATTATGACCAGAAATTGTGTAATTCATTTTAGAAGTACATTAAATATACCTATGAGCAGTACCTCCATAAATGGGCACAAGCATTTACTGCTACATCCAGACAGTAACTCCTAATACATCTACATGATAATAAACAAACTGCTGCAGTTTTTCTATTTTATTCCTCTTGCCTTAGTACTTTGAAAAGTTACAGTGTGCTTTAAGATATGGCTTATAATTACTGTTCTTTTATCATTCATGTATACCTATCTTTCTGTAATGTGAATTCCAGGATGGCAGGAATTGTCTTAAAATGTATTTTTCAACTAATGATATTAGGAAGTTGCTGAGGTGAACTTAATAATAGTAATGAGTTATATTAGATTGACAAGGTTATTATTATTCCCAAGTAAATGGGAATTCTAAGGGAGAAAAAAGTACATACATTTAGATTGGATAATACTGTGAAATATATACATATATATTTTTTTCCTCTTAACTATTTTTCTGACTGATAGTTTTGTTGTTCAGTATAGATCTAATCCTGCCAAAGCTGTTGATTTAAGAATGTTTTATGATATTCAAGGATTTAATTTATATAAATTCAAGCAGAAAAGAGATGGGTAGGCAAATAAATCAAACAATATTGACCATGAATTGATAATTGGGGATTAGTTGTAATATTTATTTTATTTTTGTGTATATTTAACATTTTCATAAATAAGTTAAATACAGAAGTTTTACTCAAAAATAGTTTAAAAATCATGCTGTTAGATTTGACTTTCTGATAACAAATTTTAAATATCACTAACCCTAAAAGACTTTAATAATATCAATTTTTAATCTCTGTCAGTTGAAGGGTTGATCTCTGACTATTAAGAAGAAATTAACAGAGCCCCAAAATAAACCCATGTACAAATGGGAAAATAATTTACTATAGAGAAGCCAAAAATATAAAATGGAGAAAAGAAATCCTCTTCAATAAATGGTGCTGGGAGAATTTGGAAGTCACATGGAAAAGAATAAAACTAGACTACTCTTTGCCCCCATGTAAAAGATTAACTCAGAATTGATCAAAGACCTAAGTAAAAGACCTAAAACAATAAATCACATAGAAGAGATCATAGGTACTAAATTTATGGACTTTTTCTTAGAGATTTTATGAATCTGGCCCCAAAGGCATGGAAAGTAAAGGCAAAAATAAATAAATGGGACTTTATCAAACTAAAAAGCTTCTGCACAGCAAAGGAAACCACCAACAAAGCAAAAAGGCAACCAACTGAATAGTAGAAGGTATTGGAAAACAAAGCTCCAACAGGGGGTTAATATCCAAAAAATAAAAAGAACTTGTGGTCTGTGGCCTTCACTTTAAAACTGGTTTCTCTTTTCTATCCTAATGGCTGGACAGAAAGGGCCCAGAGGTTTGAGAAAGGGGAAACCTAAAATACTCCCCTCAGCCTAAACTAAGTATAATGGCCAAAAGAGTTTTGGACAGGTGTGATGCGTCTTGCACACCTTCCTCCAAAGAAGCTCCCTTTTTTCCCCCTAATATGGGACATTGAAAAATTAATCCCTGCCTTTTTTCATTTAGCGGTTATGGATTTAATGATGTCTTTTAATCCTGTTGCCAAATCTGTTGCCGCTGGAATACTACAAGGATACCAGCCTGTTAAACCAAGCACACCATTGTCCAGGGACAGCCAACCGACCTGGAGTCTGCAAGATCCTTCCCCATGTGGAAAGATCACCCTCCCCTCCACACCCCCACTCTTATAAGGGATTTCTGGACCCAAGGGTAAGGTAGAATGGTGACTATGTCCAGCTAGAAGCATCTGGAGGAGCATGAGACCTTTGCCCATTGTCTTTTATAAGATTATAAAAGGTTTTAAGTCTGAGAGGGGGGAATTGTTATTTTTTAATGTTATAAAAATAATTAATTAATTAAAAAAGTAATATAGGAAAGGGTAAAGGCAAGGAACTTATATGCATGATTCATGGACATGAACTAAGTGGTGTGGGATTGCTGGGGAAGGGGAATACTGAGTGGAGGGGAGCAAAGAGGAAAAAAATTAGAACTATTATAACAACATAATCAATAAAATATACTTGAAAATAAAAAAAAGAATTTATATAGCTCAACAACACACAAACAGTCCAATATAAAAATGGGCAGAGGACTGGAACAGACACCACTCCCAAAAAGACAAACAAATGGCCAACAGATATATGAAAATATACTCAAATTCACTATCTATTAAGCAAATACAAATCAAAACTACAATGAGATACCACCTCACACCTGTCAGAATAGCTATTAACTATTATCCACAAGATAGGTAATAACAAGTGTTGGAGAGGTTATGGAGAAAAAGAAAGCTACATTCACTGCTCGTAGGACTGTATACTGGTACAGCCACTATGAAAAACCGTATGGAATCACCTCAAAAAAGTAAGAATAGAATTGTCCTATGACCCAGCAATCTCTCTTCTGGGCATCTACTTGAAAAACCTAAAAACATGTATTTGCAAAGATATATGCACCCTTATGTTCATTGCTGCATCATTCATGGTGGCCACAGCAGGGAAACAACCAAGTGTCCTTTGATAGGTAAGATGTGGTACATACAAACAATGGACCATAAGAAAAGATGAAATATTGCCATTTGTGACAACATGGATGGACCTTGAGAACAGCTTAGTGAAATAAGTCAGACAGAAAAAGTTAAGAGCCATATGATTTCACTCATATATGGGGTATAAAACTGAAAACAACAAATAAACAAACAAAGAAAAACTTATAGACACAGACAACAGTATGGTGGCATCCAGGGTGAAGGGGTTTGGGAGGTAGTAAAAGAGGGTCAAACACATGGTGATGGCAGAAGATTTGCCTTTTGGTGATGGGCACACAGCACAAAACACAAATGGCGTATCATAGTATTGTATACTCGAAACCTATGTAATCTTATTAACTGATATCATTCCAATAAATTTAATTAAGAAAAGATATAGCCAAATGCCAAAAAGTAAAGAAGCTAGTATGTATTGTTTAGTCAAAGAAGTGATGCTTTAAATACACTAATATATTTCATGTCTAACAGTCATTTGAAATCTCTAGGTTCTATTTATTTTCTTATTCCTTATAAAATTCCTGTTTAAACAAGAATTTCTAGTCCCTTTTAGTAGCAAAAAATAGTCTTCATAATGTAAATCAATGCAAGATTGTCACACTAAGCCTGCAGCCAAACATACTAAACTGATATGACCAAAGGTGATGTTATAGTTCACATATTAATGAAGTATAACTTTAAGAATAAAAAAGGAACAATTTAAATATTAACCATATTAGTCTGGTACAGCAACACAAACACCTTGCTTTCATACATATTTAAAGGCTAGGAAGGAGATAAACTATTCCAACTTCACGCTTTATTTTTCTGTAATAGACTGGATAACCCTCCACAGGGGTCTTCAGGCCTCCCCTCACTGCGGTCTCACCAGCTGGCATGGTATATAACGTTTAGATACAAAATAACAGTGATTTGTTTCCTTTTTAGAAAATAAGGCAACACATTTCATAGCTATGATCAAGAAAAAGCCATCATATTTATTTAGCTATTTGTGCTTAATAAATATGCAAATGTTCATGCAAATGTACTTAACATCCTACCTTGGTAGTTCAATAAAACTGTGTTTTATCTGTTGGTACCTAGAGGACTCTGTTATATGCTTTGTGGAAGAAAGCCTACTTTACTTTATAGAAGAATTAAAAGAGGTGACATAAGAGAATTTAAGGTAATGGAATGAGAAAAATTCAGACATTATGAAAACTAAGTATGCTTTCTAACTATGCTTGATAGTGCCTATCCATTCAGAGGTTGAAATTCATTAGAAAAATCTGAGAATTGTGGCATTCTGTGACTATTAACTGTAACAGTTTCTATAGGTTCTGTAATAGAATAATGACAATTGCTATAACAGATGCCCCAGTAGAATTTTTTTTTTCTCACTCATTGAGCAGTCCAACATGGGCTTTAAGTAGCATCCTTCTAGGAGGCAAATCAGAAAGTCGAGTTCCTTCCAAATTTTACCTCCATCATCAACACATTTCTTCAAAAGTCACTTGTAAGGAGTAAGTAAGCATGAGGAAGGTAAGCTCATTTCTTAACAACCTCAGCCACCCAAATGAAAAATAAAACAGTTGAAGCACACTAAAGGGAGGTAGAAATTTTATTATTGAAAAACCAAAAAATTAAATAAATAAATAAATTTAAAAATAAAATAAAGAAAAGAAAAGAAATGTATGAAGGAGAATAACATCACCAAGATGTCAAAATAGAAGACACTGGCCTCAATTTGTCTTCAAAGATCAACAATCAGACATCTATCTACAAATAAAGACAGCTTTGGGAGAGTTCTGGAGTTCAGTGAAGAAGCTTTAGCCACACAACAGAACAAAAACTGAGAGTAATCACAGAAAAAGGAGAAAGGACAGCCTCATTTTGGTTGATTTATCCTGTTGCCTAGGTCAGCACTGCTCAGTGTATGAAGAGAACTCCCCAGCTAGAAAGAGCTGCCCCTGCTGGGAAAGAAAGAGCTGTGTGACTGACCAGCTTCTCCAGCTTTCCTGGATGCCTCACAAAGGATTCACTTTGGTTTCACTTCACCCAGAGAACCCGGAAGCAGAGATGTATAGAGATGGCAGGAAACAAGAAAGAAATGCAGGGTTAACAATTTCAGCCACCTAATGGCAGCAGCAGGGTCCCCAGTAACAACCCCAGCAACTTTCTACTCTGAAGAAATCAAGAGCCAACACAGGAGCATTGGACCCCCTGCAGATTTCAATGGCCTTTGCTTTGTCTTCTGTCACTGGCCAGCACCACTGCATGGATCTGCACTGGTCCTCTCAGCTGTGCACCTGCAGGCCTGCTGCAGCAACACCCATCACCAGCCTGCATGGCTGTATGCCCATGGAGAGACCCAGCAGTCAAGGTAGCGCGCACTAACAACCATGTAGCTTCCAGTATGCTCACAGTTGCCCCCAACCTTTGCTGCCTGTTCTGGCCCCCACTGCTGCATGTGGCATTAAATGAGACATATACCAATAGAACAGAATCAAAAGCCCATGAATAAGTCTAAGTATATAGTGTCAAAAAATAGTTGACAAGGGAGCCAATCATTCAATTGGGAAAAGACGATCCTCCAAAAATGGGGTGGGCAAAACTGGATTTTCACATAAAAGAATTAAACCCTCGTCTTACACCACTTACAAAAATTAACTTAAAATGTATCAAGGTCTTAAATATAAGACCTAAAAGTGTAAAACTCCTAGAAGAACACATAGGGTAGGAAAAGCTCTTGACATTTATTTTTCCCAAAAATGTAGAAATGGCCAACAAGTATGTGTGAAATGTGCTCAACACCACTACCCATCATAGAAATGCAAATCAAAATCACTAGGAGATATCATTTCACACCTGTTAGAATGGCTATCATCAAAAAGATAAGATAACAAGTGCAGGCTTGAATGTGGAGAAAAGGCAACCCTGGTGGGTTTTTTTTTTTTTCTTCAGTAGGAATGTACACTGGTATAGCTACTATGGAAAACAGTATTGAAGGTTCCACAAAAAATATAAAAAACAAAACTACCATACAATCCATCTATCTCATATCTGAGTATACAGGGCTGGTCCCTAAAGTATCCAGCCACATAATATGAAAAATACATTTATTGAAGAAGATACAAGATACAAGAAACATTATATGTAGGACAATGATGCCTCAGCCTCCTTTAAAGTAGGTCCCTTGGGACCTCACAGAGTTCTCCCAGCATCTATTCCATTGTTCAAAATATAATGCAAAATTCTTTGTTGGAATCACTATCAGCTGCCCAATTCAACTGTATTTTCCTGAATATCATCAATGATCTGAAATCTCTTCCCTGTCAAAGTGACTTTAGTTTTGGTAAAAGCCAGAAGTCACCGGGTGCCAAATCAGGACTGTAGCAAGGCTAAGTCACCTGGGTGATTTGACATTTTGCCAAAAAAACTCTGCAGGAGACGTGATGCATGAGCAGCTGCATTGTCATGATAAACCTGCCAATTACCAGTTGCCCATAGCTGCCCCCTTCTGAATCACCTGAATAGTTTCCAAGGAGGAATGTTCAAGCTTAACGCCAAATTTGATGCAGATTAATTGCTCTACTTGCTTAGTCATTTTGAATGTGACAGCCACACAGTACAGATGCCCACACAACAGTGTCTACACCCCTACTGACTAACATAGTGAAGTCATAATTGTTCACACATGTTGTGCATTCCAGTCCAGTCTCCATGGCTGCCAGGTTACATCATTTTTGGTGTATTAACAATGACTGGACTTTTCTAGACAGACCTCATACACAACAATATCTGATATGTTACAAGATACCTGAACTTTACAAAGTTGGTCCGTTAGTTGTAGCTGATGAATGTAAACTTGCCTCCTAGTTCTCTTTGTGTCAAGAGCTCAAACTGTGAAGCTAACTTTCTTTTATTGGTGAATAATAATGAGAATAAAGATTTTATTTTTATGCTCAAAAAATTAATTTTCAGATGTTCTCCCTACTGGTAAAACTTCCTTTTATATATCTTTGCTAGACATGGTCATCTAACCATCTCTAAACCAATCATTAGAACAGTAAATGAGTTCATTTGTTAGAGATTATTTCTAAGACTTGTCAAATGCCAGAAAAAACTCCATTTTTTTTTTTTTTAGCCAGGAAGAAGGGGGTATAGATCACCAACAGTAGCTACCACACCATGAAAAGACAGATCTAAAAGAAAGTTACAGATCCTAATAAAATCTTGTACACCTTAATAAATATAACAGAAATTTCATGTGGCAAATTTATTACTTATGTTATAGAAACAGGGGAGTCCAAAAACAAACCCCAGAGTTCACAGCTGGGAGACAGGAAAAAGGAAGCAGCTTTCAGGATGCCTGTGCATGCCTGGGACTAGTGGCTGGAAATTTTGTTGCACAAAGATCCACTTTGAAACTTCCAAGGCTCAGGAAGATGGGAGGGGTCTTGGACTGTGGGATGGTAGGAAGGAGCCTACAGAGTCTGCGTAGGGTTCTGTGCATGGTCAGAACTGCTTGCAACACCCACTGCGACAGAGGATGCGGTCAGGGATATATAAGCAGCTGCGGACATTTTAGCTGGAGTGTGCTCCCTCCATGTGGCTTGGAGGAGGGGGTCTCCAGGCTGCTTTAAGGGAGGCTTCCAGGCTGCTTTAAGAAGAGGCTCTCACCACGGGGTTTGCAGGAAGAAGGCAGTTTACAAGGAGACTGAGAATCCAGAAGGTACTGCATTAAGAGCTGGAGGGCACCACAGCACAGAAAGGACCTCCCCAATCAGAATTGAGTGATTGGCAGCTGCTGGTAAAGCTGAACTGTGCCTAGGAAGTAGGGAAACGGTGTTTCTGACTTCCCTAAGACTGGCCAGGGTCTGGGAGGGGGAGGCAAAACTATGTGCAAATAAACAATTCTTTTTCTTTTCACTAAACTCTGGTATTGAGAGTTATAATTCTGGCTGCGGGCAATCTGGCCCCTAACTAAACAGCCCATGGGTTCTGATACACTTACTTCAGAATTGGTTGAAGTTTCATTCAATTCTCACTACTTAATACATAGTCAAGCTTAAAATCTTTAGACTGTCATACAATATTTAATGTTATAATCACCAGGCATATTATTTCCATTCAATATCACTACATATGATCTTAGAGTGAGGTGGTCATGTCTTTATCTTATCCTCCCCTACCGATGATGGAAAATTTCAGGGACAAATTGCCATAATAAATATAGTACCATACTTACTATATCTCCTTTGAGAATCAGAATTTTACTCCATTCTATTAATTATTTAGTATAATAGTAAATTTAGATAGAATATCTCAAATATGTCTTTCATAATTTTTCAGAAAGGTTCTTCACTTTTACTCCACTAACGTACCTATGGTACCATTGACCACAATAATTTGCAAGTTAGTGAAAAAGGCTGGAATTTTCATATATGGGGAAATTATTTTTCTTTCATCTTCTTCAGACAAGTTGAGAATATAATAATTCAAAATAAATAGAGAATAAAAGTATTTTAATATTTATTAAATAAGACATTTAAATAAATGTTAACTATTGATTTTTTCAAAATATATTATGCAATTTTTATACATTGACTGGGCATTTATTATGAACAACACACTGCAAAGTCATTGGGTAATACAAAGATTAATCAGAACTGATCATCACCTTAAAACATTTAGGTCTTAATATAGAAAATAATAATGGTAATTCAACTGTTAAATTTCAGAAGATGGAAATATTCTATAAATATTCAGAGAAGTAAAAGCTATCATCTGCTTGCTTTCTTCCTCCTGCTCCACTGAGGGTGGGGAAGGCAGAGAAAATACCAAAAAATTTTCAAGGATCAAGGAAAACTCAGAGTTAGAGGAGGCCTTTGATTAAAACTGTGAAACAAATACAAATTGTATTTGCAAAGATAGAAATAAAAATTTTAGCTGTAGAATTTCATATAATAAATTATACATAATAAATTTAGGGGCACATTATAGAGACACATAAATGATATCCTAAATGGATTGGACTTTATGTACTACAAAATTCATCATGTTAAGTGCACACCAAGAATTCAGCAAGAGCTAAGCTGAAAATCTGTCAAGAAGAGAAATGGATAATGAGTAAGTAACATTCAGAAAATTTCAAAATAACTCTTATTCTTTAATAGTGATTTTATTTTTTCTCCCTTTTTTTGTACTTTTACCTTTCTGCTTTGACATCTGTTGTCTTTTTATACCCATGCTATTCTCTGTTTCTTCTTGTCTCTCCACTTAATGGCAATATTCAAAATTAGTTGATAAATTACCTGTGTGTGAGAAAATAATGCTTTTAATTTAATAAACAAATACATAACTCATTTGCATTGAAATACCTTCATAAAATTGTGTGCTAGTTAATGTTGTTTAATTATTTGGTATAGTTATAAATTAAAAAAAAAAAAAAGAAAACAGACTTTTTATTTCTCTAAAGAGCAAAAGTCCAGGGTAGTTTTCCATCTTTATGTCTCCCACTCACACACCAATTTTTTGAACTTTTGGAAGATGTCCACCCTCTTTACTAATAAGTTGGACAATGCGATGGCAGAGATTGGCAGTTAGAAAAGTGGTACCTTCTTCCTCAAGCAGCTGGACAATCCGGCACATTGTTGGGCCGGTTCTGTTCACTTGCTCTCAGCACCATGCAAGAGAAGTACACAGCACGAGGGAGCTGGAAAATAGCAACAGATGATGAGGGAGCTGGAAAATAGCAACAAATGAGGAGCCAGGCAGCTGGCTTCCCCACCGTGCAGGTTCAGAAGTCCATGCATTAGAATAAAACATAGTAACGGTGATTTCTTGAGGAATTTAAGGTACTACACAGAACAAAACCCTAATCTGTAATCACTTCTTCAAAGGAAAGCTGTAGTTTATACATTTTTAATAGATAGATTAGAAGAACAAAGTTGAAGATAATCACAGCTGCTAGTACATGCATTTTTTTCATTGCTCAAAATAAAAGGAGAAAGGTAACAAAGATGTTTCCTCAAACCAACGTTTAAAGTTACTATAACATTAAAATGGTTTTGGGTATTATAAAAAATGTCATTTTTCATTATATTGATTCGAATGTTTCATTACACAGAATTCTCATTTTTATCATAATGATCATGTTACATGCTTATTGAATGCTGTCATCAGTTCAATGAAAACTTTCAAAATCGTCATTTTAAAGGGTAAGAAAATAATCAGAAAAGCATATATAAATCAACACATAGCAAAACGAGTTAAGGTTGTAACCAGGAGTAGGGTACTTGTAATCTCATATTATTTGCTGGCAAACATTTCAAACCACCATTGGAAGAACAAAAACATAATTATGTTTGTGTTTCTTTTAAATTAAATTATTTTAAAAACATTTCTTCTAATGGCAAATATATTAAGGCATGAATAGTTTTGTGAGTTTTCAAAATGAGGACACATGATGACAGATTTAGTAGTTTGGGAAATGTTCACCATTTGTCATTACAATAATGAAATGTGACTCATGAAATCAATATCTTTTGAAAAATAGTAAATTATTTTTTTCAAGTTTCATGAAATATTGACAAAAGAAATAAACTAGCTGGGGAAAGAACATATCCTTACTTGGAAACAGGACATCTTCTACGCTGCTTTTCTCACTCTTTTCCTTATCTAAAGGGACCAGCCTAAGCATTTCCTGGGTCCTTTTACCAAATCTTGGATTGTCTGAGATTAACAATCAGCTTGACCACCCATGTATGTAAATCCTAGCTAGATAAGCACTAACTAATGCAGCTTCTCTGCCTTCTGTTGTTTACTTTGAATTTATATCACTAAATTTAAACATAATCTTTTACATCGCTTAATAGTGTATCAAATCATCTGAGAATTTTTAGTCCTCCACTTCTGATTGCTCAGCCACTGACATTCTATGGAGAAGGTGACACATAGATGTCTCGGCAAGCATAAAAATGGAGACGTTATCTGAGCAGTCACAGTGATCACAACAGATACAACAGACTGCAAAAATAGATAAAGTGTTTAGTGTAGTAAGAGTTCAGATCTTAGGTCCCAATGACCTTTAGACAAAAAGGATTACCTCTAGGTGTAAATACACTGAAACAACAATGACACATGGATGTTATCCAAAAATAACAAAATCTTTATTTGACACTTCATTAAATAATGGATTTGATTAAAATATAGAGGCTTATTGGTAAGTCAACCACATAAAAATATATTATTTTACATTCAAACACTAATTATATTTCCTACTCCTGCTGAACTTTCTACTCAAAAACTGTAAGATATAAAACACTGCAAATATATTCCATACCTTTGGTAATTTTTTCAACAATTAAAAAAAAATGTGAAGTCAATACCAGCAGTTCCTACAACTTAATCATAAATATTAAAATGTTCATGATTGTACAGTGTTTTATTTTATTGTTAAAGTAATAATATTGCTCACTTAATGACTAATATATTATTGTTCTTATAATGTATTTTAATTTTTATCTATAAATATTAACAAAGTTGAAATAATATGTAATTTTTCATCAATTACAAAGAATGACTAGCCTTGACACATAAAATTATATCAAGCTTTTCTTAATAAAACAAAACAAAGCAAAGACATAGGATAGTCAGTAATAAAAATAATTGGCTTGATGAGTCATGGTAAAAATTATGTAAGTAATATATATATTCATAGGTATAAACTCTTAGGACATAATTTTTAATAGTTTACTATAATGATCCCATAGTTCATGACGTAGTCTTATTCAAACATTTTACTCATATGTAAAATGATACTACTTCCTAAGGAAGAGATAATTTTGTAAATCTTTGAGTATTTCTGTCTTCATAAACATGGGATGTCTATCTTAATGATGAGGTTTATAGAAAAGGAAGGGAGGGAAGAAAATTAAAACTTGCACAAAGCCTGCCTTTTTCTTTATCATCTCCAAAACAAAAATGTAATAGAGAAGTTATAACTGTCAATAACTTTAATACTTTAAACTTACCAACACATAATTATAATATAACATTTGGACATTGACCATCCACAAGTCTGATGAATTTGTCAATTCACAGCAAAAGCAAAAGAAAAGAAATACTGAATAATAAATATAGTAAATAAATCTGGAATTCATTTTAGTAGTTAAGTGAAAGGAGAGATGGCATTTGTGTGTGAAATTGACACCCTTTCCTTTTCTCAGCTCTATAAAAAAATTTCTCTACCCACAAAATGTCTGGGATTTTTTGGAGCATGAATATTTTAGAAGCAGTAACTGAAATCTTGTTATCATTTTAACTGGTTTGTTCAGTCTTCCATTTTTCTTTTGCCAGAAGTGAAGAAAGTATATCATGGTTCATGGTTAGCATCACAAATTATTCTGATATGATAAAAATAACATATTGTTTGACTATGTATAGCACATACATAAATGGTACAAGTGTATTGGAGCATTTGTACATGAAACATACAGCTTTTACTCAGAGGTTGTTGAAATGATTCAGTGGATTTATAGCAAAAAAATTTTCTGATGTTGAGAGGTTGTAAGCTAACAAAGGGTTATGGGGAATAAAAACAACTCCACTTGTAATCAGGCACAGGGCCTCTACATAGTCAGATCTTTCTCAGACACACTCTTGCATGGCAGATGACTAACATGGATGGGATCATTTTCCATGGCTTCCTGAATGGCTCTTACCTAATGGGTACAAGTATTAAATTGCAACTCTGCATAAGATATAAACTGATAACGCAGATACATGTGATATATTTGATATACTACTTTTCCATTTATTTTTTTCATACTTTTCTAATAACTATTCCATTTATAAAATAAAGACACTCCAGTATCATTTTAAAACATTAGTGATTTGGTTTTTCAGTAGAAATGTAGCATTAAACAGGTTTTAGAGTAGATACCAAGCTCAAAATCACTTCAGTTTTATAGTCTTTCTATACTGGTTGTCAGAAATATTAGGAAATGGAAACACTTAGACATTTATTAAATGAAACATCACTGTGTCACAATATAGTTTTATCTTTTAAATCTTCAAATGTGTTGTAAAATAATCTAAGTAAGCCATCAGTGAGAATAAAGAGGAACAAAATCTGGTTATTATTAGTTTGTTTTATCCTCTTTTTTTAAACTAAAAGGACATAGCATATTAAACAGAACAGCAAAATGTGTATTACTAAAATGTTCCTCTACTTTCAGAAATAAGAGCTACTATTTTGGGTAGCTGAAAAAGGAAAGGGGCAAAATAGCCATAAATTCATGGTGATTCATAAATTACAGTATACCAGAAGAAATAAGCCTTATTACCACACTGCTATATAGATGTTTTTTAAACTGTATTTGGTCACTCTGGATCCTGGAATCCTGACTATAATTGTCATGTAGAATCCTCCAAAACAAAATTCAAAATGATATCTGAAAAACTTAAAAAACATGTTGATGCAAAGGGGTTACCAATAACATCTAAACTCTGCCTTAAATTGAGAACCATATGCATTTTCAACAAATTTACTTTCAAATAGGTATAAAACATATTTAATCACTTTTGTTACAAAGATTCACTTTTTTCTCACTTTAATATCAATCAGATTCTCTATACTGGTGGTCTAAAAAATAATATAGCATTTTCTGATAAAACTTCACTCTGAGAAACTGACAGTGTTCTTGTCTATTTATTTCTCTGTGTCAAAAATTATATAAATATTCATAATTTTATGTGCTTTCTTATTGCACTAGTTTTTTGAAAATATATTTAAGTACTAAGTCTTTTTTAGTGTATTGTGTTCATTAGATTCCACATATAAATGAGAGCATGTAGTATTTTTCTTTCACTGAGTGGCTTAATTAACTTAGCATAATTTTCTCCAGGTCTATCCACATCATTGCAAAATTAGTTCTATGGAAATTTTTTTTTTTTTTTTGCCTACCAGAATATTCTGTAAAATATTTCCTGCTTCTTTTACAAAATACCAAAAAGGACTACAGATGCCAGTCTCTCCATGTTTCTCACCTCAGTTTATAAGAATATTTCATTAATGATTGTGAAATTCCACATTTAAGTTTATATTTTGCAAGAGAGATTGTTCCAGAGGTCCAAGCAAAGATCGATTTCTGCATTGTGTAAGTCAGTCCTTGATACTCATTAAGTACATACTAATTAATATCTTTAAATTTTTCCAAGTAGATATAACTTTAAATATAGGAGTAACTTTTTTAAATCACTATACCCAATAACATAAGAACAGAAATGTTAGTAAAGCCATCATACAATGTCTTTGGTTATACCTTTTTTTGTTTTTTTAACAAGTCATGTTTCATTACACTATGATCTCTTAAATACGACCTTGTAACTACATACATAATCTTGATGTAAATATTTGTGTACCTCAAGTGTTCTTCTTTGATAACACATGCAGTTTAGGAAAGAAAAATGCAAAGGGACAAAGCCCCCAAATACATTATAGTATAGTAGAGACTTTAAAATCTAACATTATCCCCCTCAAACCATAGTCTTTTCATGTATTACCTAACAGTTAGAAATGCAAATTAATGGCATGGCTAAAAACTTATAGAACAAAAATTTGGGGGAGTTGGGTCAAGAATATGCATTTGAAAATATGACACATAGTTAAAAAATATTGGTCTAATGGACTTATATTAAGTTTAAATTATTAAATAAATTTCCAATAATATTTGTATAAAATATTTTATGAATTCAATTATCTTACTATGTGTATATAGACTATAAATATACATATGTGCACAGATAATTTATAGGATATATTGTATTATGTATAGCATACATAAATATAAATGCTCAAAATGTAATATTTTATTATTAAGAAAACTGGTCATTGTTTTAAATCTGTTAATCTAACCTTAAGACTTGAAGATTTCTAATTGCTCTTTGGGTAAATAACCAATAATATTTCAGTTGAAATATATTTTAAAAATCAAATACATCTGTCCAATTAACTAGTCAATAGTTTGTTACATCTGTGTGCTATTGGACAAGCTAACAGTTAAAAAAATGTTTGTTATTATAACAAATGCAATATGTTAGCTGATGAGTGAAATGAAGACACGCTATATCCCATATATACTAGTATAGTATCTTATTCCATAACTAAATATTCATTTAATATTTTATGGCTTGTCAAGTTCTTTTTTGTAGCCTTCCCTATCAAAATGGAAACTTTTTGAAGGAAAGAAATTTTCCAGATTATAAATTCCATAAGAACAGGGATCATATTATCCTTGCTCTTAACACTATTCCCAATACTAAATGCAGAGTCTGATACATAGAAGTTTCTAAATAGGTATTGATTGTATAATTGTATCCAAGTTTGTGCCTGTGAGGAATTACGGGTTTAAAGAGATCGTGTGTGTTTGAAGAGTGTTTGGCAAAATAGTAGATGTTGAATAGATATCTTTTGATTTGAATTGAGTACAACTTACATAAACATATTTGAAAAGAAATGAATCAATAGTAACATCTACCAATTGATGTTCTAGTACTTATATCACACAGGTTTATGCAGTAAAGATTCATTGTATATATTATCTTCAAGATAAACAATATTGCATCTACTAACTTCCAATCATGCTTATTATATAAACTTGTATTTATGGCCTCATCCACTTTGTGTGCAACATACATATCTAGATAGAATGCATGGACATGGACTTGCCCACTTTGATTTTAATTGCTTTTTCAAACAACAAAAAAAGAGTTCCATAAAATAAATCAGATCAAGTAAGAGCAAATTGCTCTCCTGTGATAAATTTTTTGAGAACTGCATTCATGTATGATATTTGAAATGACATAGTCTGAGGAAAAACTCGATTTAGTTAATAGATTTTGGTTTATCAAATTACTGAGCCTTATGAATGATACAGTTTGAGAGCACTACTTAAAATTAAATAAAATTCAATATTTGACTTAAAAGACAGTTCCAAAATAGAATCACCTTTAAGTTAGTTTGCTATATTTTCTGCTTATAGAACAAATACCTAAAGAAACTGGAGCAGAAAATCAGTCGTATTAAATTTACTACCATCAGAAACACCCAG
This sequence comes from Furipterus horrens, assembly GCF_987537825.1. NCBI lineage: Eukaryota > Metazoa > Chordata > Mammalia > Chiroptera > Furipteridae > Furipterus > Furipterus horrens. The sequence goes on along the minus strand of NW_028327182.1, from coordinate 28,919,343 downwards.
CTAAGCTAAAAAAAGTACCTTTAGTTTTCATATGAAGTTAAGTTTTGCAGGTTAACAGAGGCAATAAAAATTATTGCTAAGTCTAGTAAAATCTCTCATTCAAAATGGAGCTTAAAGATAGTTTTAAAATCTTTAGTAATTTGTGTATGTAATTTATTTTCCCATTTCAAAAAGTTAAATAAAATAAGCAACCTCACAGAGTTAGTATCTCTTCTATTCCAAGTATTTCCTACATTATATGATTTACAGAAATGTTAATTATATTTGCAATTTAGTTGTTAAAGAACAGCATAATTAATTTTTCTGCCCTTTATACATTAGTAAATACAAATGTATATTTCAAAGGCCATATATTTTTTCCATTTTATTCATTGATACCCATTTACCATGTGTTGAGAGTGAATGTTTAACTGCAAGTAGTAAATTTTTAAAAATCAAATCATCATAGACAATGGGTATAAAACATTGTAACTGTCAGGAAGCAAATGACTGCAATAGTACAACTGGAAACCGTTAAAAATGTTGGTATGGGGAACTCTAAGTAGTCTCACCTTGGTGAATAAAGCCTTTCCTGAATAGCTATGTTCTAAGTTAAATACCTCTAATGATAAAACAGATAAAGTGCAAAAACACCATTTCTAAGCATCAATCCATCATTATTTTCATCTTTTTTATTTACGCTCTCTATTAACCCTGTTCATTTTATCTCCACGTAAAGCTATTTTGCTGTCCTTATAGTAGACTTGCAGATCTTAGATTAAACAGCCCCAAATCATAGTGCATAAAGCATACCTTGGTTAATTTTATTTTTCAATCAATTATTAAGGATTAAATACATTCTAATTTGGGTGGATATTGAATTAGTTTGAAGACCCTAATGTTGAGTATGGCCCACAAATGTCCAACAATATGTGATACTTATTAGAAAGTCATTGTTCTCTAAGTTTCAGAATAAACCAAAGCTAGAAGTAGTTGACAATTTTCTCATATTAATTACCTTTATCATTTTGAATTATTCTGCTACTTGGGTCTTGGTGTTAGTTGCCTCATTTATAAAATTGATAATTAAAATAATTTTAAGGAAACCATCAATTGTTTAAAACTAAATATATATATATATATCATTATACATCATCTTTGGTGCAGAAGATGATCCAAGGCCCAATATTTCTGCTAGACCTCCTACGTGGAAGCACTGGAACCCCGGTTCTCCAACTTAATTTGTTCTGGAAAACTCATTGAGAAGTGATTTGTTCAAAAATTGAATCTTCTTTGTCACCTGTGAGACTTGTGGCTAATCATACAGGTATCAGCATGAAAGGGTTGTTCCAAGGAGAATCAAGAAACAAGGTTCTGTTTGACAACCAAGACATATTTTTCCATGAACATCTTCGTCAAGAACCAAATTGTTCAAAAATTAAGGTGTTAACAAACCAAGGTCCCACTGTATAATTTTCACAAGAAGACTCTCATACACAGAACAAGAAAACATTCAGAAATATGTGGCATTGGGGTTAACTCTCTTATGATTGTCAGTGCTAATAAACAAGTAATAAAAGGACATGTTATGACTGATGATCAGACTACAGCATCAAAATTTAAAAACATTTGGTTTACATAAAGATGTTCTTTAAAATGCTCAGTCAATAAGGAGACTACATGAAGAGGAAATTCACTCCACTGAATGACAATCGGAGTGAATGAATTTTATTCAGAATTAATGACTCATAAAATGGATTGTTTTTTAGAAGAAAGTGCTGAGAAGTCTCTCAAGTCTTCTAATGAATATGGATCAGCTTTCCAAAGAAAAAGAAGCATACCAAAACAAAGATCTAATGAAAGAGTTGAATCTCATACAAGAACGTGATTACGTAATGCTAATGTTGGTGTTCACCATTAGCTAAATAGGGTCACAACATCCACTTGTCTGGGCAACCATTGAAGCAATGATAATACAATAATAAAAAGAGTTTATGACCAGGAGAAGGTACAGAAACTTAGTATCTTGAAAACTTGCAGTAAAATTAAATAAATCCACTAGGTAGAAGAGCATTATGGAATTTCAGAGAACTTTAGAAATATTGCACAATATTGAGCAACAGAAAAGAAGAGTTTATTTTCTTTCATTTTAATAACAATGCAGGAATAATAAAAAGTGAAGCATTTTAATACTGGCTTTACTACTTATTGCCTGTGTGATATCGGAAATGATTGTCAGACGGAAGAGGGGTTAGGAGATGGCTAAAAACATAGGAAGGACTAAAATGTCCAATGGGCCAGAAATAAAAAACAGTCACAGGGATGTAAAACACAACATATGAAATATAGTCAACAGTATTGTAATAACTATATACGGTGTCAGAAGGGTTCTAAATGGATTTATCAGGATTAAATGTCCAATCATTATGTTGTACACCTGTAACTAATATAATATTGTATGCCAACTGTCATTGAATACTAATTTTTAAGTATATTTTATTGGTTATGTTGTTACAGTAGTTCCAATTTTTTCCCCTTAGCTCCCTTCTGTCCAGTACCCCCCTTCTCTCCTGTAATCCCACCCCCCTTAGTTCATGTCCATGAGTTGTGCATATAAGTTCTTTGGCTTTACCCTTCCCTATATTATTCTTAACATTCACCTGTCTATTCTGTACCAACTGATTATGCTTCTTGGTCCCTACATCATTTTCCCATTTCTCCCCCTTCCCCATCCCAGTGGATAACCCTCCAAATGATCCCCATACCTATGATTCTGTTCCTATTCTGGTTTGCTTAGTTGGATTTTGTTTTTATTTTTTAGATTCAGTTGTTGATAGTTGTGAGTTTGTTATCATTTTAGTGTTCATAGTTTTGATTTTCTTTTTTTTCGATAAGTCCCTTTGACATTTCATAGAATAATGGCTTGGTGATGATTAACTCCTTTAGCTTCACCTTGTCTGGGAAGCACTTCATCTGCCCTTCCATTCTAAATGATAGCTTTGCTAAATAGAGTAATCTTGGTTTGTAGGTTGCTTTTTATCACATTGAATACTTCTTGCCAGTCTCTTCCTGCCTACAAAGTGTCCTCTGAGAAATCAGTTGATAGTCCTATAGGCAGTGCCCTGTAGGCAACGCTCCACTTCTCTCTTGCTTCCCCCAGGACTCTGTCTTTATCTTTCACCTTTGGCATCTCAGTCATGATGTGTCCTGATGTGGTCCCCTCTGGGTCCAGCTCACCTGGGACCCCCGTGCTTCCCGGACCTGTATGTCCCTCTCCTTCTCAAAATTTAGGAAATTTTTCTCATTTTTTTCAATTCTTGCTTCCTCATTCTGCACTGGTTGACTGTGTTTTTCTTCCTTATGTTCTAAATCATTGATTTGAACCTTGATTTCCTTCCCTTCACCATTGATTTTGTGTGGATTTTCTTTCATTTCACTTAGCATAGCCTTCACTTCTTCTCTTATACCTTTGCCATCCATACTCAAGCATATATGTCAAGCCTGTGAGCATCTTTATCACCAGTGTTTTGAATTATGTGTCTGTTAGGTTGTCTATCTCCTCATCTGTTAGATTGGCTATCTCCTCGTTGCTTAGTTCTCCCACTGGAACCTTGATCCGTTTGCCCTTTTGGGCATATTTCTCTGTCTCCTCATTCTGACAGGCTCCTGTTTGTTTGCCTCCATGTCCCAGGTAGAGCTGTCGCACCTGTTACATTGAAAGGGGCAGAGCCTTAGGGATTCGTCAGTACAGGGCGAACTGTTCCACCTTGTTGTGGCAGTGTATGTTGAAGAGGGGTCCGAGAGGGAACAGTACCACCTGCCCATCACTTGCCCCTTTTCCAGGCACCTATCCCACTTCTGCACTGGACTGGCACTCTCTAGCTGCTGCACTGGCTGTCATTCCCAGAGTGGGTGGGTCTGCAGATGCTCTAGGGCCTTGGGGGCCTTTTAAACAAGCAGACCCTGCTGAGACTGACAGTTTCTGCCTCTACCCCAACCCCCACTGGTCTGCACAGTCAGAGGCAATGAGGCTTGATTTTCCCCAGTGCTGGGACCATGAGCTTCGAAGTTCGGTGAGGAGGCTGGGAACGCTCCCCAGGTGTCCCTCCTGACTTTTTAAAATGTGTGACTGGCTTTCTGCCAGCCTGCAGCTGCCGCCGCTGCCGCCACCACACCGCATCCTCTCTGTCTCTCCTATCTGTCTGGATGAATATTTCTTCTTTATATCTTTGTTTGCTGGACTTTCATGCAGTTTGATTTTCTGGAACTTCTGGTTGTTTATAGTTTTGAGCTAGTTGTATTCCTTCTTAGTTGTGGAGGGAAACGCAGCGTGTCTGTCTACACCTCTATCTTGCCCGAAGTCTCTGAATACTAATTTTTTAACAAAAAACAACTCATCTTTCAGTGGCCACATGTAGATGATGATGGCTGTCTCATAACGTTATTGTAGTTATTAAATGTGGTAATATAAGCACAAAATAAATATTCAATTATTGTTACTCTTGCAAAATCACTGTTGTCACTTCTTTAAGTAAAATGAGAAGTAAAACAATTGATATTCCCAAAATTTAATAAAAATAATCATATTTAAGGTGGCAGATTATTGAATGCCACAAGTTTTTGCCAGAGGCTAGTCAGTAAAGTTCACTTTTCAGACATTTCTTCTCACCATAGCAACATTTATTTTAAATTTTCAAATCAATGAAAATATTAACACATTTTCTAGGATAACTGACATGATTATGTCACAAAATTCTTCTGCTTACACTTTAAACTAATAATTAGTGATTTAATTAAAACAGAGAAAATGTCGAGCAATTTATCACCATTCTTGATTTTGCTCATGAATTCCTTGAAAGAATATTTACAAATAACCTGTATTGAGAAAAGAGGCTGTGTAGAGATGACAAAGCTCGAATGAGATAGATAGAACTGAGAAATAGAAAGACCTTGCCTCTGATGTTCAAAATCATAATTTCAACTTTGCTTTCCTATATGGTCCACTGCATTTTTCCATATACACATAATTCCAGGGAATTTTTATATCGTGTTAATACTACAATAAACATTACTGATAACTAGTATTCCTTTTACTAACACAAATAGAAACCATACTTTAACTTAACCTTATATCTTTTAAGCAAAAGTATATAACTACAATGAAAAGATGTTTTGAAAGTGAACAAATAGATGGGGAAAGCAAGGGACCATACACTAGTGTGTCTGTTTACCTGTTCTACAACCCTCAGGTCGGGAACAAATATCTCCTTTACTTCATACCGAACCCTGCAAAGTAGAATTTTCATTATAGCTTTACACCTGAGGAAATTTGGTCTGAGGGTTTAGGTGCATATCAAAGGTAACTTAGCTCATAAGTGGTCCATGTAGTATCTCAAGTGCACTAGACCTCAAAGCTGAAGCACTCTCCAGTCTTCATGATGCTTTTTGTTCAAAGAGCAAGGATGGTTATGTTTTCACAACCCTGAAGAAGCAATATAGTATTTTTAAAGTTTCATGTAGTTCAAGAATACACTTACTTGCAAAGTTCATTCTTGTGATCTAAACTTTACTATCCAAGAACTACACACATCTGGCATGAGTAATGTCTCTTGTTGTTTTTGAGTTGTATTCCCCAAAGCTTGAAGTATTCCTGCCCTTCTTTTTGATCTTTTCAGCCATTAAAATTCCTACTCATCTTTAAAATGGGTTAATATTACCCCTTCTATGAAACTATCTTTATTTAGTCCCCGTATCTTCCCAACCTACACCAAGCACATTGGATGCTTCCACTGTGACCCCATAAAACAGAAAGTTTCTTCTGACAGCATTCCTTCAGAAATTGTACTTATTTGTTGACACAACCAACTTCCTGCATTTGGCTATGACTTATACAAGGCCAGGTACATTATTTTATTCATGTCTCTTTGCTTTTAGTGACTAACAAAGTGAACATTACATAAGTTCATAATAAATACCTAGTCATGACTAAATGATGTTTTTCTTGTTACATATCCTGTTACTGAAAAAAAAAAAATGGAACTAATTCACTTGTGCAGAGATGGAAGCCAAAAATGAATTTGAAGTCATGCTTCTTTCTGCTTTTCAGCTGCTCCACAAATGGATGCATCTAATGGAAATTTTACACTGATTTTATTTTTACTTAGTTCTAAGTATTCATTTCCCCAAAATGGATCCTTTTTTTCTTCCCTGTCCCCAACCCTAATATTTCTAAAAAGAATGGAGTATATCAACTTATTAAGAATATCTAATTACCTTTATTTTTTCAGACACTGAAAGTAATTGGATGCCATATAGATAGTTTCCTTATATTCTTTTTAGAAGCACTTTGAATGTGAATTTCATCTGAGTCAGTCTATCCTTCCAGAACGAAATTAGTTTTCCTCAGACTCTCAGGGAAGGTGATGCACAAGATAGGTTACATGTCACAATCATTCCCCGGAGAGGATGATTTTGATTCCACATCCTACTGTTTCAAAAAGATAGCTATAAAATTATAATATGTTACGGGGCCTGGGAGCAGTTACCACTTTGAAAAGGATCAGATTAAAAATGTCTTTATTAGTTAATACCAGCTACAGAAATTCATCCTTACAACATAAATGATTTTACTTCGACTTTTATGTATTAGATTTACTAAATTGGATTCTTCATGATAAAACTGCCTCAGTGAGTACAAAGGGTAAAAATAAATAAAGAACTCAAACTTCCCTATGCCCTTCCTATTCAAAGATGATGTTACTGTCAGTGATTGCTATTTGTGTGTGTGGGTGAAGCGGAAAAGAACAATCTGTAACCTCCATTCCCTTGCACACTGTGCACACATAGATTGCTCTTTGATTTGCAGCTGCTATTTGCAGAGCTTGTCACTGTTTGCGACTGCTTCTTGGGCTCACCTTAGGCCCAAATCCTCTGCTCTAAAAACTCCACAGTTCCTCCTGATTGCAACAAGTCTACTTGCTCCGTTTGCCGTTTTCTCAAGGTTGACTCATGAAAATATTTCAGAAACGCTTCAGTATATATTTGTGTGTTGCCTTCTTCTATCTCCCTTCACCATCTTCCAGATATTGGAATAAGTTGTTCTCAATAATCTTCACATTCAACTACAGAATTTTTATTCTTTTGAGAAACAGTCTTTCTATACTAGTGCCATTATTGCTTTGTTATAAGAAAAATCACTTCTGTTTTGATATCAAAAAGGAGACATTGTTTATGACAGCTCCATTATGGCCTAACTTCTCCTTTTTATTTTTATTATTATTTTTTTTACCAGGAGTCATCAGAGAACTCTGATGAAATGTATCAAAAAGTATGGGCATTGGTGCTATTCCCAGTCAGGGCACATGACTAGCTTGCACACCAGACCCCCAGTTGGGGGCGCAAGTGAGAGGCAACCACAAAGTGATGTTTCTCTCCCTCTCTTTCTCCTTTCCCCTCTCTCTAAAAAAATAAACAAACAAACAAATAAATAAATAAATACTTTTTAAAAAAAAGTATGGGCATAATACGAGTTATATAATCAGGTTTCATTTATTCAATAAGAATTAATAGAGTGTCCAATGTCTTTTAGGAATGTGGTAGATTCTGGAGCTATGAAAAAGTATTTATCAACATAGTAGTAGGAAAGGCAAATATAAATAAAACTTTTTAATTGTGATAATTCTGTATGTATTATAAGATCAGAGTGTATCCTAACATGGTAAAATCCAAAATACTTTAAAAAGCATACCTAAAAGGTTTTTTTTAATGATAAATATATGTCTTTATACATTTGTCTAAATTCAGAACATACAATGCCAAGAGTGAACACTAATGTAAACTATGGACTTTAGGTAATGATGATGTGTCAGTGAAGGTTCATCCATCAATTGTAACAAATGTACCAAACTGTGGCAGGTGGATATTGATAAAGGGAGAGGCTGTGTGTCTAGGGGGAGGGGCACTTTTTGCTCAGTTTTTGCTGTCAACTTAAAACTTCTCTAAAAAATAGCCTGTTAATTTTTTTAAAGTGGTACATCAACTCTTATAAATATAAGTTATAAACTTACAGAATAACTTATCACACTGAAGCCAGAAAACAATTCCATAAGCCCTTTGCAAGCCTCTTATATCCACAATATAGAAGAAGTCTGTTACAATAAATAGGGCATTTGCATGTACTGTTCTGCATGGAAGCTCTTAGGGAGAAAGATAGCTGGCTAGACATTTCTTTTATGTCCATACAGAAGCATGCTTTAAAACCATCAAAATAGAGCAAAAGGACATAGAAATAGTTTTAAAGTCCATATAAAAGGAGGCATGCACATTCTGTATATGTAATGCCATGAGCAATAATAATGGTGTAAAATAAAAAATAATTTTTTAAATGTCATTAAGATGAAACAGTTAGTTCCCTACTGTTGTTAATTTTCAATGAATATCAAATTTTCAGAATTGGTTAATCATAATTTCTGATGCATGACATATTTTCAATAGTTTATATATGGCTGGATTCTATGTACTCATTTATGTGCTTGTGTATTTTAATTTTAATAAATAACCTTAAACATTATTCAAAATAAAATCTAGTATCTTAAATATGTTATATTTAACAAAATGGTTTCTTACTCTTCTTAGACCGCATTCTCTCCCTTACGACTTTAAATGTTCAACTACATATATTCCTAAAAAGTGTATTTTTAGTTTTGTTTCATTATAAAAAGGATATAAGGTATATACAGCCTTTGAAACTTAATTTTTCACCTCTATTACATTACTAAGATCCATCCATAGTCTTAGATTCATCTTTAACTGTTGTGTAACATACATTTTCTGGGTATACCAGTACAATTTATTCTTTGAATGCTGGGTTTATTGATAGGCATTTGAGTGTTTCTCACTAGTTAATTGTGAACATTAGTGATATAATCTTTCTGAAGCTGTCTTTGATGTACAGGTGCAAAAGACACTCTTGTATATATACCTATAAATGAATTTTCTGTGTCACAGGATATGGGAATTATCAACAATAAAAATAATGCAAACTAATTGAATAGTAAATCAGTTAATTCTCCAACTAGAAAAATATAAGGGATTCTGTAGATTTTTATCGTCTTTAACACTTGGTATTGATTGACAGGATTAAATTTTGTCAGCATAATAGGAATAAGACAAAATATCATAGAGATTTTGACGTGTGTTTTGCTGATCAAAATAAGGTTAGTCATCTTGTTTTGTTTGTTGGACAAACATAAGTAAAATGCCTCTTATGACTTTTGCCCATTTCTTTTATACTTGTGTGTATATGTGTGTGTATTTTTCATTACTTTGTATGTGTTCTTTATATATTTAATAGAAAAACAATTATATATATATATTTTTTATCAGTGTAAGATGCCTTTTAATTTTTAACATGTATTTTAATAAACAAGTTCTTAATTTTAATAGAGTCAAATTCTGTGAAGTTTTTATAGAATTTTTTTGATAAACAGCTTTTTTTGTTATCTTATCCAGTTAGTATTGTTCTACACCATATCCAAAATATACTTAGCAATTTTTGTTTCCACTGACAAATTTAAAGTTTTGTATTTTGACATTTACTCCTTAGTTGATCTGGAGTGATATATGGCCTCAGTCAGAGACCCAATTTCATTTTTTTCCTCCTAGTAATGAATCTTTTTACTTTAATTTTTCAAAAAGCCCTTTAAGAATTTATGAAGAATTTTTCCAGTATTTATGGGTATTGTAGCATTTAAAGATTATTTGAATATAAAACAATGGCTTTTTTATACCCCGAGGCAAATAATAGCTCAGAAATGAAAATCATAAAATAAATAAAAATTATACAAAAAACATAAATGCAGAACTGAAAAGATAGAATGCAACAAGGATCAGAGTTGTGAATTATAATATTTCATGATATACACTCAGGACCAATCTAGTTACAATGATCTATTGCAAGAAGATATTTTCATTTTGTTAAAGCATCATGGGACTCCACTAAGAGGGCTTATAACCCTGAACATTTATCTAAACTTTTAATTTAAAACAATATTAATTGTTTTATGATCCAGATGTTAAAGTTACTTATGATAAAACTACCTACTCTGAACATAATTAGTGTTCTTTAATTGTCTGGAGAAAACATTATTGAAGCAAGAGGGGATATAGCTCATACACTCTTTCTGACAGATAATAAGCAAAATTTGCTTGCTTGAGATTCACATGCAGAGTAGAGCAATAATATTTTTTATACTCATATAAAATAAATTCTAGGAATATAGTATTAAGAATATCTTGTGTTAGCAAATAAAATAATAAAAGTATATTTGGTTCCCTTCAGATTTTTACTAACCTTGTTCAAATGACTAACATATTTTAACAAATAAGATATTTATATTTTCTATAAATTTACAACTTTAAATCACAGGATATAAGTCTATGTTTGCACAGTAATAGGATTGTATATAGAAGACAATTTGTCAGGTTGAAAATTTGTGCATTGTAAAGCCTATCATCTATCTAGATCAGCAAGAGACAGTAACTAATGTACCAAAAAAGAAATAGTGCTAAAGAATAACTTTAAATCTCCATGCAAGATACTCTCTTATTCTCAAGAACCACATACTCTGCAGATGGTCTTTCAAAAAAAGAACCAAATAAGCATCTAATGTCTATTTTTCCTGTGTTTCTATGACACAATTTATACTTCATAGTGCAGGGATATATCTGGTTTATTCTTTGAAATTTAGTGCTATCTACCATAATAGTTCCCAGGTGCCCATGGAAATTATTTCCTGCTTTGAAAACATCAACATAAAGAGAAAAATATATGTATATTTTCTCCACTTTCAGCTAAACAAAAAGAAGTTTTATAAGTTAATCACAATTTCCACCTTAAAAGATGACTGTATCTACTTTTCATGTTAAGAAAAGATGGCATGAGTTTTCTATAATTAAAATTATCTAAACAGAAATACCTCACCATTCATACCATACTTTTTGGTCAGGTGAGTACTTTGGTGACACTCTTATTATGTGCACAGCAAATGTTAGAGTTGAGAAATAAGCAGGCATTAGAGATTCACTTTTTGCATACGATATGTTTAATTGTTGAGAAACAAAACACAAATTGATCTCACAGTTTAATTATAAAAACTAGGTCTAAAAAATGAGAACCAAGAGAACAAAAACACATTGCGACAAATACTGTGATTAAACATATCTGTCATAACTTCCAGCCAAAATGGAGGCTTAGATTGACACGTTCGGTCTCCCTCTACAACAAGAAAGGAATACAACTACCTCAAAACAAAAGATAACTAGAAATTCCAGAAAATAAAACTACATGGAAGCCCAACATATGAAGTTATAAACCAGCAGTGCTCATTGGACAGGTAGGAAGAGTGGAAATAGGGCGGTGCTGTTTGCAGTAGCACCAGGGACAACAGCAGGGGGAGAAATCCTGGTTGCATTCGATTCCTGGCAGCTCAAAACCCCAACGCTGGGAAAGGCAGCACCCGCATTGCCTCAGAGGGCAAGACCCAGAGGGCGGGAGGATGGATCCTGGTCTCCCAGTGGAGAATAATGGCAGGAATCCACCTTGTACCCCTGCCCCCACACAAAGCGCCACAGTGCCGCAAAAAATGTTGCGGATCGCCACTGGGTCACTGGGTCGTGACGAGTACATGGGCTTCACCCCCAATAGCCTGTTCAAGAAGCAAAGCAAAACACAAATCTGTCAAAATGAGTTGGACAACTATAGAAATCCTGGTGACGCAGCTCACCAGGCAACAGATGAAGAATCTGACAGATGAACAAATAAGAAACCTTTCAGAGGCTCAATTCAGAGCTACAGTAATTAGGTGGCTTACAGAATTAACAAAAGATTTGGAACAAGTTGAGAAAGGATTGAAAGCCACCCATACTGAAACGAACAAAAACACATACAAGACAAGTGGTGAGGAAATAAAATCCAGAGATCAAATCAACAAACTGGAACATAGGGAAGGAACAAACAGTCAACCAGTGCAGAAAGAGGAAACAAAGCAAAGAAAGTGAGGTGAAGATCAGAAACCTCTGGGAGAGCTATCAGAGATCGAACATACGGATTATAGGATTGCCAGAGGGCGAAGTAGAAGAACTAGAAATTGAAAAATTATGTAAAAAACTAACAAAGCAGAATTTCCTGAACTTGGGGAAGGAAATAGACTTACAGTTCGAGGAAGCACAGAGAGTTCCAGAAAAACTGGACCCAGGGAGAACCACTCCAAGACACATTATAATCAAATTGTTAAAAATTAAAGATAGAGAGAATCTTAAAAGCAGCAAGAGAGAAGAAAAGACTCATGTACAAAGGGGTCCCAATTAGACTATCAGCTGACTTCTCAAGGGAGACCCTGCAGGCAAGAAGGGACTGGCAAGAAATATTCAAAGTAATGAAAATCCAGCCACAATTACTCTATCCAGCAAAATTGTCATTCAGAATAGAAGGACAGAGAAAGTGTTTCCAGGACAAAATAAAACTGAAAGAGTTCATTAGATCCAAACCACTATTATATGAGATGTTAAAGGGACTGGTTTAGAGAAAGGAGGATCAAAACTATGAACATTAAAATGAAAACTGTATCACAAGAACCAACAACAGAAGTTAGGGAATCAAAACAAAGGCAAACTAAATAGGCAACGAGAATGGAAGAAGAACTATAGGCATTGGGAAGATACTGGGGAGAGGTCAGCAGGGAGGGGGCAGGGGAAGAGGGAGGGAGATAGTACAGGAGTGAAGAAGCATAGTAGAAGGGAATGGAGTAGACAGAAAGAGGTTGAGAAGAAGTATATGCACAACCAATGGGCATGGACTAAAAGTGGGGGACAACTGGAGGGAGGGGGGCCACCGGGTGGAGGGGAGAAGAGGGTAGGGAAATTGGGACAACTGTAACAGTATAATCAATAAAACATATTTAAAAAAACATTAAACATATCTGTCATAAAAATGTCAGGTCTGTGCTTGAAGTCTTATATTAATGTTATCATTTTTTTGTTGAGGCTGCTATAATATTTTAACTTAGTGTATTATTTTCTGATTGATATCATTTGTGAATGATCTTCATTGAGTTACAAAGTCAACCTTTTTATTTTTAATCTAAATTATAGGATTATAAGCCCTTCATTGGGTAAAAATCACATCCAATGAATAGTTTGAGATCCTATAATTTAATATCCTAATTAATTCTTTTATGAAGTGAGTTTAATAATCAAAATATTTATGTAAGTATCCTTAGTCCTGATTGAATGTCAGCTTCAAATTAAAATATATATATATATATATATATATATATATATATATATACACATATATATCAGAGAAACATTTTCATTTCCCTGACAATTTTTGGTCCAGATTCAGTTTAAAAACACTTATTATTTCAGATTTTAGAAAAATATATACACATTTAATATTCAAAATGGTAAGCAAAAGAAAGCTAAAATATGAAAATATCAATATTTTTACTTTAAATATTTATTAATAGATATGGATCTAATATATCTATTCTAAACAAAGTATAACACTTCATTGTATTAATACACTATAAATTATTTACACATTCCTAACTGATACACATTAGGTTGCACGGTAAATTATTATACATGTCTATTTTTCCACATGTGGTGGCTTCACTAAGATACATGTTTTCTGTGCTGAATATCTTCAGTAAGCTATAAGCCCTTGAATGGTATTATAGTCTAAGGTATTGCAAGTAGGAGATACAAACACATATTCCAGAACATTTGTCAGTTTCAGCAGAGATGAAATAATTGTCCCTTCAAAGAGAAAAAATATATATATGTAATCAATCTGCTCATGCATCTCACTATGTAAGAGTGTCAGATCAAATGAAGCTCAACCACATGCTCTGCTACTGATATTTGGATATTCATTAGTGACAGTAGCTAGAAGATTTTGGTGAGGTAAATTTCATGTTTCTGAGCCAATGGATAATCTCCATCCATGTCCCTAAATTTCTATATTTACGTACCTATTGCACTGGTACTTGTGTGACAAAGGAAAAAGACTGGCTGTAATCTCCAGGACAAGCCTGTATCAATTAATTGATCAATGAGTTGGAGCAGGATTGCTAAATGAAGTAAATGCTATCACTGCAATATGAAAAGGTTTACCAAAAGAACCAAACCAAAGAGGCACTTAAGTGACAAAGATTCAAGATTCAGATAATCTTCTTTCCTCTAGAGGCTATGTATTAGTAAGTCCTATACCATTTATCAGATCATCACTGAAGAGTTTCTTTTACAGCTTGTGATGTGTGTGTGTTTGTTACTAGAGTACCTAGATTACTAACTACTTTCTGGTTGGCAGGTTTAATTAGCATGGCCTCAAAAATGCTACATCAGTTGATATTTTACTGAATACTAATATAATTAAAGTATCTGTAGGAGATAGGGAGAGTTAATGTGACTCATGGGCAAAGGAGTCAATGTATATTTCTGTCCCTACCATACAAGAGCAAACATTTTGATCCTGCCTTTAGTGAAATGCAGAAGAACGCATATGCCAAATCAATGGTTTCATGACAATTGGCAGATGCTGGGATAAATTTATCAAATATGAGAATGCTGTCTTCTCATTAGTATATTCTTTATTGTCTTAGAGATGGAAGTGTTTTGTGGGCCCTTTAGTAAAATGTAAGCAGATAATGGATTCTCAGTTCTTATATATTAATCTATTTTGATATATCCACCTCCGTTAGCCATCTGTTCCTTCTTAAATAAAACGCCAAAATATTGGGTTAGCCAAAAAGTCCATTAGGTATTTTCTGTAAAATAAAAGACACATTTTTTATTTTCACCCATAAATTTATTGATTTGAATATTTTGAGTATGTTGGCTATCTGCCATGTGGTAGTGTAGTATAATGTTGATTATTCTCAGTTAATGTCTGGATTTGATCGCTATCAACCTCAGCTGGTTTGCTCAACTATAGAATATCATCCAGCGAGAAATCTCCAGCATGAAACTTCTAAACCACTCTTGACATGTGATCAGTCACAGCATCTTCTCCATACACTGCACAAATATTTTGTGTTTCAGTTGCATTTTTACTTTTCTTAAAATAATAAAACATAATATGCCAAAATTGTTGCATATTCTCTTCCATCTTCAATATTAAAATGGCTACACAAAAATTCACCAATTTTGATGTTTTTTAATGCATGCTGATATGGTAGCCATCACAATACAATCTAATATAATTGTTTTAAATGAAGTTAAAGACAACTAAGAGCTACTAGAGCCATCTTACAAAACAAACAAACAAACAAACTTTTTGGCCAACCCAAAAGTTCCATCAATTCCATCATGCTCCTATAAAGTCATCATAATTTATATACCTTAATAAAAAAAATACAGGCAAATTATTAGAACCAGCTTCAAGTACCCTGGCTAGAATAGTGAATCTGAGGTAGAAAATAATTGCCTTTATATCTTTAAAGTTTTCTTATGTTATAACCTACAGCCCACTATCACACATGCTCTCATGATTCCTAGTTATACTTATTCAGAAACTGCAATTTTTTGACACACACTATTTTCTCCAAGGACTCTATTCCTCTTCTCATAGAGCTGAATGTGGCTGTAATAGTACACGTAGAGTCAATTAGAAGTGGCAAAGGCAAATATTAAAGAAAACTAGCATCATTTTTGAGGCAACTATTTTGGATGAGTTGTTTCAATGGCTCAAAAAAATTGAAAGTTCAATATTCTCAGGCTTATATTATTCAAACACTGTCATCTCAAATCTGAAGGACACACTTATTCCCAATTATATCTCAGATATCTGAGAAAAGCTACACTAATTCATAGGACTTATTTTTTCAAGGTACTAGGCCATGAAAAGTTCTCAGAATATTATTCAATTTCCAAGAAAATGAAGCCCGTATACTTTCATTAAAGGTTTGGATGTCAAAACTAATCTAAAATACATATGCATATTGTATATCATTGGAACCAAATAGTGATCAGTGCTTTCTTCATTTTTTAAGAAATATTAATACTAAAGCAAATTTATTAATTTTACTTTTATTGCATGATTATGTAGGATATTTTCTTGGGCCTATAAAAATATCAGATTATTTTTTCTTTCAAGAAGACTCTATTCAATTTTTATTATAAATTCCACACACAAGAGCTCTTTGGTTTATATCATTAAGAAATACCTTAAAAAGAAGAAATGGTAACAGAAGTAGACTAGACTTTGGGTGGTAAACATACCATACAATATACAGATGATATATTATAAAATTTTATGCTTAAAATAATTTTATTAACCATCATAACCCCAATAAATTTAATAACTAAATACCCCAAGTTGTAATGTTGTGATAAAGAGCAAACATTTCTATTAGAAACAAAAATTTTTTTCTAGGATATTAATTTAAAGTGAGAATTTAAACTCTGTACAGTTGATACATGCTAATTGAATCAGTGATGTATGCTTTTATTTTTGATAAAAATTAGTGTGGCTATATATCAGTATATTTTAATTAAATAGGCTATTATGTAAAAACCTAAAGAAAGAATTTTGAAAGACAAAATGATCTCAAAATTAGAACCAGAACACTATTCACTTTATTAAAGTAGTTTCTAAAAGTAATTTTCCTATATTTTTGGTTATTTTTATTTGCTTTATGGCATAACAATAAAAATAACTTCATAAGAAAGGGTAATATGCTTGTTGGTAGGGGAAATTATAAAAAGAAAAGAGAAAAATAGGGTTTTCTTGAAAAGAGTGTTTTCTGTTAAAAATTAGCTGTTCTAACCCAATGGATCTTAAATTGTACAACCGAACTATGGTCCTCTCTCTGGGTTTATTTAACAAAAAATACCAGCTGTACCTCTTCACTTCTCTCTTCTTGGGCATCACCTTTGACTGCATGGAAGAAAAGAACTCTAGAAACACTCTGTATAACTTCCTTCACACCCCGGTCAATTCCTCTGGCTTTGCCTTTCTCTCTTGCCACTTCTGGTGTAGTTTACAGATTTTGCTGTTTTCTTGACAAGCATGAAAATTTCTACAGGTTTTACATAAAAAGAAAAAAACAGAAGTTATGTTATATTACCTAAATACAACAAAAGAAAAGACAAGGTAAAGGTTCTTTTAATATTAAAATTTTTTTTCCCAGTGCTGCATTGTGGTCTAGAGAAAAATTTCTTGAATATAGGAAGTGCTCAATGGAAACATGTACTAAGTGAAAATATTGATATTCATCCTGACATTCTAATCATTAAAAGATAGGCTACAAGTAATTGTCACTATCAGCCTGATATTGTTTTAACATTAAATACCCTGATTTTTTTCATATCAAAGAAGATGTTGATCATTAAATACAAACCAAATAAAACCAAAAACAATAAATAATCTTATATATGAAATATGTTCTCATATGATTTAATATCCTTAATTTAAAATCATGAAATCTCACTGACAAAAAATATCTACAAAAGATGACTTTAACTCTTCTTAATCAAGACTGATCGTCATTCTTTCAGTTCACCTCCCCTATTCAGTAGAGACTGCTTTCCTTTCATTCTTTCTTAGATTCTCATATCTTATGCCTGCTTATTGCTTCCATAACAGTCCAATTATAGTAGTTGTCAGCATAATCTGTTTGAAGAACTGTCTTTGCCAGCGAATCCGAGACCATTATCATTGCTTACAAACCAGAAAAGAGGTGTTTGGATGTTGCAATTATTTCAAATTATCAGCTAGGGTAGCAGGAATGTAACGTGTGTGTTACTCTCATTGTAATGTTAAAACCCTTCCCATAGCTAGCATGGTATAGAACTAATGATTTACGTATAGCCAAACGATTTTCTGTCCCAACTTAATTTAAGAGTGGAGGCAAGGTGTGTGCCAGCAGGAAGGAAACCACTCTGCATAGATTTCCCAACCTAAGTCTTGTTGTAAATGTCAGATACTGTATTATATAATTGTCACCTTGAAAAGTTCTTTGATACCTTGAACTTTATGACTTGCGAGAAGAGCTGGGCTGCCAAGTAGAGTACATTTTCCAGGTTTCTGAGACAATGCTTGAGCTAAATAAAGTTTGACAAATCCCCTAAGGGCAACTCAGGCTTTTAATGCCACAAGAACTTCTGACTCAATAGTTACACACTTTTAAAGTAATATAAGACCACATGGCCAACAACAAAGGTTGCCTGCGCTAAGGAAGAAATTCTCCTGAAACCATGTCTATGTGACATCTCCAAAATGTTTCTGAAGTGACCATAAAATAAACCTGTGATTTTTGTCCTACAGAAAACAGCTGATTTAATCAAATGAAGAATGTGATTATCTGAAATTTTTATTTTTTTCCTTTGGCCAGCGGACTTAACTGACATTTGCATGAAACCTATTTTAAATAAATTGAAGATAAATAATTTTCAATCTTGAACAATAAGCACTTAGCCATTGATGAAGCATTTCTTCATGTTTTGGAGTCCTTGAGGTAGGAATTCTTAAATGTAAGCCTTTTTCAATTTCAAATAAAAATCTTGCCTTTTGAAATGATTTTTTTATCTATCATACACTGGTGGATTTCTTAACATTGGTTGACCAGTTTCTAAATCCAGTTTTATACGTGAATTTTTTTTTTTTATGAAGGTGAAATAAGAGTGTGTCTAATCAAAAAATGTTTTTCCTTCATATTCCAAATACCAAAACCTAGAAGGGATTGGTTTCATGGCAACTATGGGGCTAAAAAATGTTAAGGAAAATGGTCAACATAAAAATATATATTATTTTCTTTTAATAGGGGCCACAACATTTACACATAGTCCCAGATACTTCTGCTAATACAATAAAATTGCTCAGTGTGGGGCAGAAAACTTACTCCCTTCCAATTTTTAATGCCATATTTTCTACTTATTTCTCACATGATACATAATAACTTAGCCATTCTTTTCAGAGCCAACCACAAGCATAGCCAGAGTGAGCAATGATTATGTTGTCTAACCACTGGGTTTCTAGGAAAACCCTCACGCTTAGCCCTATCCAAGGGAGTATTGTCAGGTGTCCCAAGTCTCTCAGGCCTGCCTGAAACCTCA
The DNA here is from genome assembly GCF_987537825.1 of Furipterus horrens. NCBI lineage: Eukaryota > Metazoa > Chordata > Mammalia > Chiroptera > Furipteridae > Furipterus > Furipterus horrens. The sequence continues at coordinate 28,900,248 of NW_028327182.1, read as the reverse complement.
GGTGTCTATTCTGAGGAGGAAGACCCATCAAAGCAGGAGCTGATATAAAGCTTCACAGTGTAAGAGCCAAGTGTACTTTGTATATTATTAATTAAATTAGGCAGATATTAAAAAAGTATATTCTGCCTACAAATCACTTTAAACATTTCCAGGAGACAGAGGTCATTTCTTGTTGAAGTAAGTGTGCAAATAGACATAGGGTTGTTAATTTACCAGGCATATTTACATTGTAAAAACCAGGAAATTCAGACTGAGACACATTTGTAATACAGTTAAGGCAATAATTTTTCCAAGTGTGTTCACAAATGCACTTTATTTGCATTTTTAAAAATAGCACTTATGACTTCCTATGGTTTCGTATCCAATGAAGCAGGAGCTGGGGAAATTTAGACTTATGCCTGACTTACGCCTAACTTTTGCCTGACTTTTGAAGTCACTCCATCTCCAAGACTTACTACAAAGTGACCAGACTCTATCAATGAACACTTGCAAGTTAATACATTTTCAAATTTAAAAAGAGATAATCCATTTCAAAATGTAGATTAGAGGTACAAATAACCAAAAAGAGTGTCATTTTCATACTTATGAGTAAAAACATTTGACAAACTTCAAATTAGTGATTTTCTGAAACTGATCAAAATACTGAGATCACAGAGCAAACTGAAACCTGAAACCTGGAGAGGGTGCTAGGCAGTAAAAAGACACCAAAGCAATTTCCTGAATGGGTTGAGATGCCATTGGATATCATATAACTAGGGCAGAAGATTCAGCAAAAAAAAATTTAATAAACTGCTAAACCCCCAAGAGTGAATTCTCATGAGTGAAAGACAATGGTGGGCCACAACTTTAGGTATGACTCCCATTCATTTTCAAGCTTCCTCTCCCAGGAACTCCACCAGCTGTTCAGTGAGATGATCACAGGGAATCCTGGGAAAGCTTTCCACATGATACTGTATAGACAAGCAGCAAAGCAACCCCTGCAGATTTCTTCCCAGATCCTGTCTTTATCTTCCCCAAGAGAAAAAGAACAAAACATTAAGAAGGAAAAGAAAACATTATTATTTGAGGGCAGCTGAAGGAGGATAGAGAAACCCTGCCCAGATTCATCTATCTCCCCATAGCACCCAAGAACAAAAATCTTAATCTGTAAAAGGGAGGGAAATAGAAACCGAAGGCCAGGTGGACTCTCAGCAGCTGAAGGAAGGGAATAGCAACAACAAAGCTCTGTCTGGGGGGTGGGGAGTGAGCAACAGTGTTACAGTAGTTCCTTGCTATATCGTAGTTCACTTATTGCAGCCTTGCTGTATTGCGGGATTTTTTAAAATGTTATATTTAATTATTTATCGCGGATTTTTCACTACATTGTGGGATTTTGCGGTACTGTATATGTATGTTGTTAAAGTTACATAGGTTTAAGAGTGTAGAATAAATGTAAGGTTCCTACTTCGCGGGGGGTGGGGGGGTGGGTCTGGAACATAATACCCGTGATAAGTGAGGGACTACTGTATATCTCAGTTCTTGAACTCTTCATAGAAACAATTCAGAGCCAGGTACACTAAGATTAGAGGAAGCTTATTTGGAAAGCAAAGAAAAAGTACATTCACAAAAAAAGAATCAAGTGGGTGGCTCAGAGCACTGTCTTGGCCAGTTAGAAAGAAAGAGGAAGAAGAAGTGAGTCGACTGGGCTACATGGAATCAGAAAACAATTTACAGAGTCAGGAAAAAGAAAGCAAATATACACGCCCGAGAAAAGATGGACGGTGATGTGTCGTATTCTCCTGAGAGAAAGCATGGTCTGGGTCTCTTGTCTTAAGAGTTTTTATCTGTTTTCTGAAGCAGGGATTTTAGGGAGGGTCTCAGGAAAGAACCTCAATAGCATATTCATTAGCTTTCCACTTGTGTCCTTTCAGGGTCATGGTCTCCACTGATTGATTGGCTCTAGGGAAGGGAGTAGTTGATTAACACAGCTGGTCCTGATGCCAGCCATGGCATCACTTCCTCTGGTTTCACTGCTTCTCTGGGCCTGGAACTGAAACACAGCTGAGGCCTGGTTATTATCTCTAGTTTGATCTAGCTGATGACAGTCTGGAACCTCATTTTCCCGAGGGCTTAATGCTTAAGGGAGCAGTGATGCAAAGGAGAAGAAGGCAGGTGAATCAGGGTGCTGGGTGAGGCCAGCTTTAATCAGCCTGCTGTCTCAGTTTCCCCAATCCACTTGCCAAGAAATTTTTCTAGCTTCTTATTAGCCTTCCTCAGGGTCAGTGATTCCTGCTGGGTTCAGGCCTACAGTGGAAGAAAAGCTTCTACTTGTGTAGACTATACCTTGAATTACAAGTTCAAGATGAAGGCTAATTAGTTCAATAGATTGCCTAATATTGAGTGTTAATTCAAACAAGAGGATACATTCCTCCCCACACCAACCCCCACTCTCACCACACTAAAAATTATAAGCTAGTCCGATGGTAGAATACAACTAAAAGAGCTGCAAGGCATAGAATCTTTCTGTGTAGAGAAGGTAGATATAAACCAAATGGAGATTAAACAACTGCAACAACACAACAACAAAACTTCTGGCAAATAAGTCAGTATTGTACATATTGTAGAAAGATTTCTAGAAGAATTTGAGGCTCCGGGTGCACCAAGTTTAGGTATAACAACAATACATTTCAAACCCAGACCAACTCCTGATTAGATTAACACAACCCCCCCCCCCCCACCCCAACCCCAGCCCCACAGGCCACCAATTAAAGTCCTACCAGGAAGAAAAACTTGTTCATCTCCAAACATAAAAATGTTATACATTAGTATTTATGTCACAGAGTGACTTTATTTTAATTCTAGCCTGAATTTCTCTCATGGCCTTCTGAGGGCCAATAGCTCCTGATATAGATATGCTAATTATTAGAGGGATTCTCCTTGAGGCTTGAGCTTTTGGCAAAGATTTGTAGGAGCCTCAAGATAGGACTTAGATGGGTAGGGTTACAGGACTGGGAATAAAGAGATTTAGAGATTTCATGATCTTCCTTGGATCCCTCTTGGAGCCTAGATGACTTCAGTCATTACCCATCTCTTGCTCCACTGAGTCTCCCTTCCTTATGATAAAAAGACCTGAATTCTGGGTCCTCTTAAGATGAATGTACTGAAGTTCTAAGGCTACTTACTCCCCATCTTCTGGAGCTGGCACCTTCCCAATCAATAAATGTTTCCTTACTCAAAACTCTGACATTTTCAATACTGACCTTTTGAAACATCAAGTACAGGAACCTTGAACCTGTAATGTTTGTAGTTCTATATAGGTCCAGCACCCAAAAAATAATCAGTAAATACAAAAAGGCAAGAAAAAGCACATTCTGAAGAAACAAATTAAACATCAGATCAAAAATTACATAGCACAGAAATTTTGGAACTTTCAGATAGGAAAGTTAAAAAGCCACAATTAATTAAAAGTTAAAGGTTTTAATGAAAAATACCAACACATGCAGGATCAGATAGATAGTTTTTAGCAAACATGGAAATTATAACAAAAATTCAGTTGGAAAGACTAAAATTAATAATGTAGTAAAGGAGGTAAAGGATAACTTTAAAGGACTGATTTGCAGACAGAATATAATGAAGGAAAGAATCAGTGGAAATGGAGATAGTTCAGTAGATATTACCCAAATTGAAAACCAAAGAGAAAAATAGGTGGAAAAAGAAGGAAAATATAACACAGCATTCATAAATTGTAGGACAATATAAAATGATCTAAAATAGACATAACTGGAATTCCAAATACATTATTTGTAGAAATAATGGCTGATAATTTCTAAAATTAGTAATAGATTTTAACCACAGAATCAAACTCAGATAAAACCAACCAGTATACATACAAAATGCATACCTATGTATATGATCTTCAAATTGCTGAAAACAAAGACAAAGAGAAAATTCTGAAACAGCAAGAGAAAAAACAAATTCATAGGTTCTGGGAATTAGGAAAAGGACTTCTTTGTAGGGATACAATCCTGCTTATCACATTACTCCTGGCTCCAGGAGGTAAAACTTAATATCCCCTCTGAAGGGGAGGCTTGATTCAGTGACTCATTCATGTTTATAGTGTGGAAATGATAAAAGAGTGTCTTCATGGAGGAATCATGCAGAAATCATCTTAACCAAGTGATCAAATTTAATATCAACAGTAATAAATCATGTTGATATCACATGCCCTCTGTAATGATGGAACAAGACGGTTCTATCGCCTCTGTGGTATTTTTTTAAAAGTTATATAACCCTAAATTAAATGTAAAAACCCAAATTGAGGGTAAGTCTATAAAACACCTTGCGAGTACTTTTTAAAACTGTCAATGAAACTGAAAACAAAGAAGGACTGTCACAGAATGAAGGTGACTAAGCAAACAATGCAAGGTGATAAACCAAATTGGATTTTGGAACACAAGATGACATTAGTGGAAAAGCTGCAACAATAAATAAAATCTGTAGTTCATAGTAATAGTACTGTATAAATTTTTAATTTCTTGTTTTGATAAATACACCAAAGTTTTATAGTGTTAACTTCAAGGATTGCTGAGTAAATGTATAAAAACCCTGTATTATCCTTGCTAGTCCTCTAAAAATCTAAAATCATTTCAAAATAAAAAATTTAAAAGAATAGAGATAATCATTTAGTCCCCTAAGTCATAGCTAATGAAATATAAAAATTCACTTGTATTTCTATTTCTTTCATATCTTGTTTAGGATTACAGATATAAGGAATGAGAATAGCTATGGATGTCTGTTTTTGTTTTTTTTTTTTTTTTTCTTCCTTCAAAACCTCGTATTTTAAAAAATGTATCAATGTGCTGAATCAGGAAAAAAAAACAGTTAATAAGCTCAGTTAATTATGAGTAGGATCTTACTTTCTCATATCTTATTCTTCTGTATTTTGCTATATAAGTCCAACATGATGCTTTCTTGCCAAAAACATGTTTCTTTTTCCCCTCAAGTGTATTTTTACAATTTGACATTTCTCTTTCCTCTCTACTCTCCTTGCCATATTTTTAATATTGCATGCTTTTTTTGAGCTTCTATACCAATGCTATTTAAAGGAGAGTTGCAGTGAAGCACGGATTTGACTCCTTCTGAACTGTACTGTACACCTATGAGAAGAACTAAAGGTATTTTTTAAACCTTGCTGCATTTTAAAACTTATAGCTTGTCACAGAAAAACAAGACTTGGTGACATTGCCTTAAAATCCATATTTGGATTTTTATTTTCACATCATTTTTATATCTCTTGGGAAACACCTTTTAGGTGAATGAATTCAAGCAAAGCATTAGAATAACTATGCTAAAAATTATTTGCAAAATATAACCTATATGCAGATAGTGCAACATTAAATCAAATTCCTGTTGTGTCAATTTACTATAAACTAGAATGTAAGTGGTATTGATGCCAAAACCTAAAAGCTGGATTCTAAAAATTAAAACTAAGTGCTATTTTAATTTGTTTATATATTAAATATTAGAATAATATTCTATAGGTCCTTGTATAGAGCAAAGTGTGGTGACATTTTCCGACAGAATTAGCATCACCTAAGAACTTATTAGAAATGGAGAATCTTGGGCCTCTTCCAAGATACACTGAACTAGAATCTGCATATCAATAAAATAGCCAAATTATTCATGGGCACATCACAGTTTGAAATGTACTGCTATGGACAAAATCCAATGTTCTTATATATAAAATAAAATACATTCATTGAAGAATAGTGTTTTCCTGTGGCCATTAGATATTTCATGATTTTGAAACATGGATATCATGTATCTTTAGTGAGTGGCAAAGTTGAGAATATAGAGTGATAATAGATGAACAGAACTGACAAAACGGAGGCCTGAAAGACTTAAATTATTAATGAGATCTTAATAGAAATTATTTATTACATACCTTATGATAAGTATATATTCTTTTATATTAAAATAAATAATGAATATGAAAGATTATTACATTTTAAAAATATATTTATTGATTTCAGAAAGAGAGGAAGGGAGAGAAAAGAGAGAGAGAGATGTAGATGTGAAAGAGAGCGAGAGAAATAAAGTGAGAGACAGATGTGAGAGAGGAACATCGCATCCCAGCTGGGCATCAAACCCACAACCTAGGTGTGTACCCTGACTGCAAATTGAACCCCGAGCCTTTAGTATACACACAATGCTCCAACCAGCTGAGCCACACTGTCCAGGGCAAGATTATCATTTGTTTTGTGAGAGTTGAAAATGTCATTCTCTTAGCCAGTAAAGGATCAGGTAACAAATACATGTCTTTTTATGTATCATGAATTAACTAATTACCTCCATTCCCTTGTGTAGATTAGAACAAAGAGTATAGAAGAAAGGAGATATCTGAAATCAGAGCAGCCCTTCAGAGGCTAGCCAGTATTTTTATCTATTATTATAATTAGAATTGCTAACCCTTAGTGGGTGCCATGAATAGTTCCAAATGCTTAATGTGCATTATCTCATTTACTTTTTCTAACAACTCTAGGAGGAAGGTATTACTATTGTTTTCATTGTACAGAGTAACAGAGAGAGGAAGAGAACACATAGCAATTTGATCATGGTAGTTCATAGGAGAACCAGGTTTTGAACTCAATCTATCTGACTTTAGAGCCTATACTTTTAAAATCCATCTTATTCTAATACATAATTAAAAAGTCATTATTTTATAGCTTACTTACTGATGACATTTTTACTCATTGTGATTCTGCATAACCTGACTCTTTAATAGCATATACTTTATTTATCAGCTTTACTGATGGGTAATTTATACACAAATAACTCCATATATTTAATGTATACTATTTGCTAAATATGTATATGTCATTGACCTGTAATACCATCACCACACTCAAGGTAACAAACATATCTATCACCTCCAAAAGTTTTCTTGTGTCTTTTTAATTTCTTTTGGGGGTGGTAAATGCACTTAACAGGAGATCTACCCTCTTAATAATTTTTTTATTGCAAAATATCATATTGTTAACTATTGGTACTATGCTTTACAGCAGATCTCTAGAACGTATCCACCTAGCATAACTGTTAATTTATAACTACTGAACAACTCCCCATTTCTCCTTCCCTTTATTTCTTCTCAACTGTCATTCTATTTCTACTTCTATAAGTTTAGCTATTTTAAATACCTCCTAACAGTGGAATAATATAGTATTTATCCTTCTATAATTGGCACATCACAGCAACATAAAGTCTTCCAGGTCAGTTGATGTTGTTGCAAATGGTAACATTTCCTTGTTGATTAAGGCTGAATATTATTCACATATATATGTATATAATTTCCTTTATTTGTCTACTAATACTCATTTTTGTGTTCAAGGCATTTTTAAAAAATATTTTATTGTCTATGCTATTACAGTTGTTCCACTTTCCCCCTCTTCCCACCCTCCTCCCAGCCCCACCTCCTCTTCCATAATCAGTCTTTTCACCATTGCCCATGTCCATGAGTCCTTCGTATATGTTCTTTGACAAATCCGTTTGCCCTCTTTTTTTTTTTTTTGACCATTTATTTATAATTTTTATTGGAAAATGTTTACATCAGTTACAGCGAAACTAAATTTTAAGACACTGAACGTCATTATTTGGATATTATTAGTTTATTATAAAAGAGACAGGGAAATTATTTACATGATGAAAGACTTCAGAACTCCAATGGAATAGGCTGCATCACATGATGCCACTGCAGTAGTAATTTATTTCAGTCTACATACTTTCCAAGAATGTCACCATCTCTAAATAAAAAATAATCCTTTTCATCTAGAATTACTTTGGTGCCTCCATATTCTGGAAGAAAAACTTTATCTCCAACTTTCATGCTCACTGGTTGAATCTCTCCACCCTTTCCTTTGGAGCCGGATCCAACAGCTACTACGATTGCTTACAATACTTTTCCCTGAGATTTTTCTAGAAGCATAATGCCTCCTTTGGTTACAGTTTCTGCAGCACACCTTTCAACTAACACTCGGTCAAAGAGAGGAAGAAACTTTCTAAATGCCTGTCCTGCCATGACTCCAGTCACTGCGGTTTGTACTCTACTCCCCTTTGCCATCTTTTAATCAGTTCCCACCTCCCTCCTCCCCTCTGACAGCCATCAGTCCGTTCCATGACTCTATGCCTCTGGTTCTATTTTGCTTTTTGTTGTTGTTGTTATTCATCAGATTTCTCTTACAAGTGAGATCATATGGTGTAGAAAATTAAAAATGGAACTGCTTCTTGACCCAGTGATTTCACTGCTGATAATACACCTGAAGAAACTCAAAACACCAATTCAAAAGAACCTATACACCCCTATGTTCGTAGCAGCACTATTTACAATAGCCAAGATTTGAAAACAGCCTAAGTGTCCAACAGTAGATGAGTGGAAAAACAGAAACCAAAACAAACCTGGGGTACAACACACAGTGGAATGCTACACAGCAGAAAGAAAGGAGGAATTCCTACCTTCTTCAATAGCATGGATGGAACTGGAGACTATGATGCTGACATAAGTGAAAGACAAAAGACAAACATCAATAGATATTTGATGTGCTATCATCACCAATATCTTGAAATGACATTTTCCACATTGCATTTGAAATTGTGAAAATTGCTCTTTACTGACTATTCTCAATTTACAAAATGATGGGTTCCAGAAACTAAGTTGATTATTTCAAATTTAGGAAATATTTACTTTACATGGGAAGTTTATGTTTAACCCCAGATTCATAGTTCTATAATTTTAGTAAAAATGGTTATCAAGAATTCAATGTTGTTACCAAACAAAGCAGTATGACAATTTATATGGGTAATAAGTTATGAAAATTGGGATGATTATCAAATTAATTCAGAAATAGGGAATTATTTTGCTACAATTTCTTGATATGTGAAAGGAGTGAGTCCAGAAATTGCTACCACTTGGTGGTTATTCTTCCTAATAGCAAGGAAAGGGCTCTACGTTTTTTTTGTTTGTTTGTTTTTTTCTTTTTTTAATGGAACTATCCTTATACTCATGAACCATAATAATTACAATTCTCTCTTTTTTTCTCTCTCCGTATGTGTTTTTGTGTATGTTTAATTATGAAAATAAAAAGATAAATAAAAGGCAGACTTTCCTGAGCTAATGGTGCAAAGTGTAGACAGAGGAACTTCATTGGGAAGAAGACTATATGAGAATATGTGAAAAAGAAATTGCTTCACAGTAAAATTACCTGATCTAGAAGACACAAAATGCAGATAAATAAGGAAAAGGAGTAAAACTTATAGTGCTGTGTGTGCATTTCCCTTGTAAACCAGTAAGGCTCATACTGACACATAGAAAGAAATGAGGGCAGCCCACATTAGAATCTCAGGAAGAGGTATATGAAGCCTGAATAAACCTATTAAATATTTATAATTTAAAATTTTGAAAATATTTTAAAAATAATTTTGCCTTGGCTGGTGTGGCTCAGTGGATTTGAGTGCCAGCCTGCAGACTGAAGGGTCGCTGGTTCAATTCCTGGTCAGGGCACATGCCTGGGTTGCAGGCCAGGTCCTCAGTTGGGGGTGTGCAAGGAACAACCATACATAATGTTTCCCTCTCTCTCTTTCTCCCTCCCTCCCCCTCTCTCTAAAAAATAAATAAAATCTTAAAAGAAAAAAAAAGATGTAAGAAGGGGACCATGAGTCAAGGAATATGGGTGGCCTTTAGAACTGCAAAAAGGGTTGACTCTAGAGCCTCAGGAACAAATGCAAACCTGTTCACACATCAATTTTACCCCAGTGAGACCTGTATCACACTCCAGAACTGTAAGATAATAAATTTGCATTTTAAAAACTTTTTAAGAAATAGCTCTCTATAACAAAACTCCAGATATCAACACCCATAACATTCTTCATGGGTATTGGTAGCACTAATTCTTCATGCCACAAAGAGGCACAAGGCAGATGATTCTTCAGATATTTCTTATTAATTCAAAAAAGAACTATGGATTTTTAAAAGATTGAGAAAGACCTTTTTAGATAATAAAGGAAGAATTCTGCAACAAATTTTTAATTTAAGCTACCAGGAAAAGCTGTCAGCCCAAGGCAGGGAGCTTTCTGGAATGCGTCCGGGGAACCAGGCCTATCCACCTGGCTCTCCATATGTATAACTCATCCCAGAGCTACAGGACTTAGCAGGAATTGAACTGGGGGAAATGGAGTTGGAAGAAAGTATGAGTCAGTGTTGGCTGAAAGTGGGGTCTCAAGTGGGCAGCACAGTCAGCACTGGGTTTCTACGCAAAGAGAAACTGAGAACAATGTCAGACATGAGTTCTGAATATTGTAAGCTGTGAAAACTGGGTGACGAGCCAGCCAAAAAACTCAGATTAGTTCAGTGGGGGATCAGGATAAGGCATCTCTGACATTTTGCCAAAGAATGTAATGCTCTCAGCCAGCCCTTACTGGCCCAGGTTCGGTGCTTATCTCTGGTGTCTTTTAAAGACACCGCACATCCTCAAGTATTGTGAGGCGGGTGGAAAAGGAATCCAACAAGGTTAAAAAGGTCAGTAAAAGGATACTTCATTGTTTATGAATGCTGTAGTTCTAGTACAGTAAATAATTCCTTTTTTGCTCCTCTATTATCATACGCATAATATGCATATGGATTAGTGAAATGCTATCTTTTTCTAGATTAAAATTGCATTGTTATTGTAAAACATGATCCTTAAACAGTGTTACGAAAAAAGAGCTGGACTGAGAGCCAGGAACCCTGGCTTTGCCATTGTGCTCCTGGCCATTTCTCTCGTTCTGTCTTAGCTTCAGTTCTCTCATCTGTAAAATGAGCAGGTTGGGCCAGATAATCTCTGAGGCCTATTCCACATGCATAATTGTACAAATTCATCATTATCATCACTACTAAATGTGAACAGCTATCTTGTCAGGGTATACATATTACCAATTCAAAGCCGTTGACTTAATATAATAAGACTTTTAAAAACGTCTATTTAATTTTCCATGGAATGAAAACTGAAGTAATTTATTAAACAAATTTTAAAATAATATAATTTAGGTTGATAGGGTTTTCTTTAGAATACAAAAATAGTATAATTTTTTATATAATAGATTCAAACTGCACTTTTTTTCTGATATTACTTTACAGATTTGTCATCTACCAATAGCAGTCATCAATTTTAATTGAATGAGGGGAAATCAGGTCTGATTATCTATGTCATTCTGTTGTATCACCGAATTTCAAGCAGGTTTCACTGGGACCTGCCAAGAGTGGCTTCTGCCAACCTCTGAGTCTCCTTGTTACACTCCTATTCTGAGTAGCATTGTTTGTGTTTTTTTCTGCTTTCTGATTAAACTGACATCATTTTGCCTTTTGTGACTCTGGTGTCATTTTCTGTTGACAGTGGCTTGTAATGGTAACAGACTGGTGTCCTTGTGGAATGGGTAGCAGCCATTGATTGGTTAGGTGTATTAATGCAGGCCTGTTAAATGACATGCAGACTTGTCTTTGTGCTAAGTGGCAGCTGAATTGGTGCTGGTGAGAGAGGTTATTAAGCACAGATAAAAGGCAGCACCTCTATTCACTGGCAATGTCACTTTCTCCTATTTGAGGAGAGACATTTGTTCCAGACATTTTTTTCTCCTCTCACTGACGATATTTAAGGCGAAAAGTTGCTGTCTATGTTGCTTCATGACTGCAGAACAGATTGTTTCAAGAAAGTGAACTCTAGAGAGTTACATTTAGAACAGTTTTTCCTTAAAACTATATGGCACTGAATACAACTGTTTAAATAAGAACAATTGAATTGTTAATACTATCAGGAAAACTATAGAGGTCCAGTGATAACCGATCATTGCTCCATATCATGTGGAAATTAAAATAATTTTAAAATAATTTCATCTTCTAGGGTCTTCAAAGAAAATGAAACTAGCAAAACATAGCAGGATTGTGAAACTTTTCTAAATAATTAAAGTAGAAATACAATGGTGAAAACTATTTTATTTTTATTTTATTGTTTACATTTCCAGGTATACATTGTACATGGTCTAAGTTATCTAAATATGTAATAAACATAATAGTATGCTTTTCATTACAAACTGAGAATGTCTTTCTATTCTCAGAAATACATCCTGACTGGTCTTCTTACCTTTGCAAATTGAGAGTTGCTGGCATTTTCTGTGCAAGTTTAACTCATACTCACTAGGCTTGTTATTTGCAAGTTCTGCTTTAATTTAAAATATTCCACAGACTAACTTAGAATCAATCATGCCCTTAAGGAGTTTAGCCTCTCGCAGTGATTTACCACTTGTACTCTCTCCTTTAAGTCTCCAGCTTCATACATGAGGTCTGTCCAGAAAAAGTCCAACCATTGTTAATATAATTAGAATGGTTTGTACAACATTGATGTAACCTGGCAGCCAAGGAGAGTGGACTGGAATGCACATGCATGAACAAAGATGATGTCAGTGGGGGCAGTAGATGCCAGTTGAGTGAGCATGTGTACTGTGTGGCCATTGCATTGAAAATGACTGAGCAAGCAGAACAAAAAATCTACATCAAATTTTGATTAAGTTTGAACATTCCTCCACAGAAATTATTTTGATGATTCAGAAGATCACAGCTATGGGAAACTAGTGATTGACAGCTTCATCATGATAATGTGTCCACTCATGCATCATGTCTGGTGCAGAGATTTTTGGCAAAACATCAAATCACCCAGGTGATTCAGTACCCCCACAGCCCAGATTTGGTGCCCTGGGACTTCTGGCTTTTCCCAAAACTAAAATCACCTTTGAAAGGGAAGAGATTTCAGTCCATCAGTGAGATTCAGGGAAATATCACAGGGCAGTTGATGGCAATTGAGAGAACTGTGTGAGGTCCCTAGGTGCCTACTTTGAAGGGGACTGAGGTATCATTGTCTTATGTACAATGTTTCTTGTATCTTGTATCTTCTTCAATAAATGTCTATTTTTTATATTGCATGGCTGGATACTAGATACCTTCTGGACAGACTTTGTATATGCATACCTTTCTGTCTTATCACAAACTAGTTCTTAGTTCTGCTTATATAATGCATTAAATCTAATTAGTAAATTCATGTCATTCCCTTAGGCACTGAGAGCAGAAACAAGTGCATAATATAAGTCAATCCTCTACTTGAAATGAGGATTACAGTACATTAGAAAGTTGCTCTTTGAATTAGATGAAATGTATAGTGTATAGAAAGCACCTAGTTCATTGCCAGCCACAGAGTTGATGATTAATAAATTTAATGTCTTTAGCACCAAACCATCATGAATGAATGAAATCATGTCTTGCCTCCACCCTCTTTCACTTATAGATTAATTTGTTCTGTACCTATCCTGTATTGATGATAAATAAAAAGCTGAAGATATAAGATACAATTTCTGATAGTCTATATTTTACTCCTATAAACAGGGGTCCCCACCCCTCCAAGTGGTAGCCTTTTAAGATCCAGGCTGCACAACAAGAGGTGAGTTGGCCAGCAGGTCAGTGAGAGAAGCTTAGAAGCTTTTCTGGCATTACTGCCTCAGCTCCACACTCCTGTCTCTCCAACCCGCATACGTAGAATAAATGTCTTCCACGAAGCTGGTCCCTGGTGCCAAAAAATTTGGGAACCGCTGCTGTAAAATGTAGGAATCTAGCATGCACACGTAAAAACCGTTATTTAGTTGGCAATTGTTATTTCAAACGCATAGCATTTTTGTGTCATCTCAAACAATTAAAATATTATCTTTATTTTACAAATAAAAAATCCTACGCTGAGAAATGTTAAATAAATTCTTCAAAATATTCTGGTTAAGAGCAAACTTGAACTCCAGGTCTTCTGATTTCAAACTTATTGTACTTAAAACTCATTTTGAACGGTGCTCCATCATCGACTTGAATGACATTTTAGCTGCGGAGTTATCAGACATTATTAATAATTGAAAGAAAACTAGCAGATAAATGGCCCAGATGAAAGCAAGAATCGGAGGCATTCCTTTTGGTAGGCACCTCAGGTTCTTCCTTTCTGCATCTGATACGTATTCTTTTTCTGGTCTGAAGAATAGACATTATTACGATTCTAAGAAGCACCAACAAACAATAGGAGTCACAAAAATGGGGAGACAGAGAAACAACCCCCCATCGAAAGGAAAAGGTAGAGTCCCCAGAAAGAGTGCTAAATGAAATAGAGGGGAGCCAACTATCAGATATGGAATTGAAAGCATGGATTACGGAGAAGCTCAATGAGCTCAGCGGAAACTACAAAGAATTCCAGAAAAACTACAGTGAACTGCAGAAGAACTTTAAGGAACTTACTGAGAATTATACCAGCATCAAAAAGGACATGGAAGCTATCAATAAGAGCCAGGAGGAAATGAAGAATACGATCTCTGAATTGAAGAACACAGTAGAAGGAATTAAAAACAGGCTAGAGGAAGCAGAAGATCAGATCAGCGAGCTGGAGGACAATGTAGACAAAAACTCACGGACAGTGCAATGAAATGAAAAAAGACTGAACAAGACTGAAGAGGCTCTAAGACAGCTGCAGGACAACATGAAATGTAATAATATCCATATCATAGGAATTCCAGAAGGAGAAGAAGAGCAAGGAATAGAAAACCTCTTTGAAAAACTAATGACAGAAAACTTTCCTAACATGAAGAGAGAAAGAATCTTGCAAGTCCAGGAAGCACAGAGGGTCCCAATGAAGATGAACCCCAACAGGCCCACTTCAAGACACATCATAATCAAAATGGAAACATTGAAAGACAAAGAGAGAATCCTAAAAACAGCAAGAAAGAAACAACTAATAACATACAAGGGAGCTCCAATAAGGCTATCATCAGATTTCTCAGCAGAAACACTACAAGCCTGAAGGGAATGGCAAAATATATTCCAAGTAATTAAAAACAAAGACCTACAACCAAGAATACTCTACCCAGCAAGGCTCTCATTCAAAATGGAAGGTGAAATAAGGAGTTTCCAAGACAAAAGAAGGCTAAAAGAATACATCTCCACCAAACCAGTATTGCAAGAGATGCTAAAGGGTCTGCTTTAAGAAGATGAAGAAACAGAGAGAGACAGAGAGGAACACGAGTACAAAGGGGGAAAATGACAATGAATAAGTACTGAAAGAAAGAAGGAACTTCTACCATTTGCAACAACATGATTGGAACTAGAGAGAATTATGCTTAGCGAAATAAGCCAGGCAACAAAAGAAAATTACCTTATGCTATCACTTGTTACAGGAAACTAATGAACAACACAAACAAATGAGCAAAATTGAACCAGAGGTATGTAAACGAGGAATAAACTAACAGTAACAAAGGGGGAGGTGGGAGGGAGAGAAGGGGTAAGAAGGGGAAGGTTCTAGTCAAAGAACATGTATAAATGACCCATGGACATGGACAACTGGGTGGAAACTGAATGTGGAAGAAGGGGGGGCAGGGTGCAGGGAAGCAAGAGGGGGAAAAAAGTGAGACAACTGTAATGGAAAAACAAACAAACAGAAAAAATTTTAGTGGGGGGGGAAATAAAAATATAAAGAATAGAAATGCAAGTTCAGTGAATATTAGAAAGACAAGGTTTTTCCTTCACACTGTATATATTTTCTCCCTATCTGATCCCTCCAGAATTTGGCATTCTAAAGAAGTAAGTAATGACCTAAGTTTCTTTGCATAAAACTAATAAGACCAGTTGTTAATAGAGGTTTTTTGTTTTTTTTTTTTAACTAAGACTTTGAATGGAATGTCATGCCTAAAGGAGACATGCTCGGGCTCTGGTTGTTACCAAAAAGCCATGAGGAACTGGGACTGACTTTCAAAGGTAATAAAAGTCCATGAGATAAAAGACCTGGTACCTTG
Source organism: Furipterus horrens (assembly GCF_987537825.1). Taxonomy (NCBI): domain Eukaryota; kingdom Metazoa; phylum Chordata; class Mammalia; order Chiroptera; family Furipteridae; genus Furipterus; species Furipterus horrens. The sequence continues at coordinate 28,884,381 of NW_028327182.1, read as the reverse complement.
GATGGATGAGCTGTCCATAGCAATCTTTCCAGGGAAGGAATGAAGGTTGTTTTCCTGAAAGATGGCTAGAAGGGACCTTAAGGCACAATGGAAAACCAGGAGGACCTGGAAAAGACAGGTGTTTACAGGCAAGGCTGAATGCCAGGTATGTGGCTCAGCTTCTGTGCCCTGAAGGGCAGACTGAAGGTCACCCTAAATGTTCCTTGGGTAAGTTCCAGCAAAGCAGAACTAAAGATCATAAGTGACCATTTGCTGCTCTTGTTGTATTTATGCAAATGAACAGAATAAATTAAAAATGAACTTAATGCAGTCCCTTTAATGACAAGGAGGGTAATCTTAGGGAGAAAAATCACGATTCAAGGAAGATCACAATGCCCAGTGGTAGACTATAAAGTAGTGCAGCTAACCATCTTGAAAGTTTCTTTTCATTTAAAATTTGTTTTCATTTGAAAGTTAAACTATGTCTGTGGCATTATCAAAGGTGTTTAATTTACAGGCAAGAAGAATGTCAAATACCTTGCAACTGGATGTCTTTCCGATAAGACAGTCCTACAGATTTAGAGACTTGTATGGGGGTTATGTTACATAAATTAACATGTGTTTTCTGTTTTCAAAGGGCATAAGCCTACGATCTCATTACCTGAGTGATTGTCTGTACGTATAGGCCTCACTTAATCCTGTCTGCATTGCTGCCTCCTGAGACTCAATGGTTTGGCTGAACTAAGTGGCTGGGTTGGTGAAGAACGGGGTGGTCTGTGGGCTTCACTTTAAAACTGGTTTCTCTTTTTTATCCTAATGGCTTGGACAGAAAGAGTCCAGAGGCCTGAGAGGGGGGAAACCTAAAATATTTCCCTCAGTCCAAACTAAGTAAAATGGGCAAAAGGGTTTTGGACAGGTGAGATGTACCTGGCATACCTTCCTCCAAAGAAGCCCTTCTTTTCCCTAATGTGGGACATTGAAAAATTAATACCCGTCTTTTGTCATCTAGTGGTTACGGATTGAATGATGTCCTTTAACCCTGTTGCCCCCAGAATACAACAAGGATGCCAACCTGTTAAACCAAGCATGCCGTTGTCCAGAGACAGCCAACCAACCTGGAGTCTGCACGATCCTTCCCCTTGTGGGAAGGCCACCCTCCCCTCCACACTCCCACTCTTATTAGGGAATTCTTGACCCAAGGGTAGGTAGGATGACGACCATGTCTAGCTTGAAGCAGCTAGAGGAGCTCGAGACCTTCGTCCATTATCCTTTATAAGATTGTAAAGGGTCTTAAGTCTGAGAGGGAGGGATTGTTATTTTTTATTGTTAAAATATTTAACTAATTAATTCACTATTTAAAAAAAAAAAGAAAGAAGAATATATGAAAGGGTGAGGCAGGAGAGCTTGTATGTATGACCCATGGGCATGGACTTGGGGAGGGGATTGTTGGGGAAGGGGGGTGCTGGGCGGAGGGGAGCAAAGGGGAAAAATTGGAACTATTTTAACAATATAATCAATAAAATATACTTTAAAAAAAAAGAATAGACATTATTTCTAAGTGAGGTTGGTGGTCACCTCATATAGCAACTGTTTACATTACTAATATTTTCATTCTAACCCAGATAGTTGTATATCATATGAGATATTTTCTGGGGAGCCATGACTTATAAATCTATAGGTTCTATATTAAATTACCATAAATAATTCTTAGACATCATGCTAAGAGTATTTCATATGTTTGGACTCTCCTCCTACCAAATAGAATTAGTCAATTTTCAAAAAGTTCCAACTACCAGCATGCTTACATGATTTTAAGACAAGATGACTTGTTTTCTTTCTTTGCCAGGAGTATGTCACCAGTAATTGGGAGAAAAATACATGAAAGACCAACCTCTAATCCTTTCCTTTCTAGACGTATATGTTTACTTCCTCTCTTACACACATTATATTATTGAGAATGTTAATCACTTTATAATGAAATGATACAAAATTAATGTGTGGGGGGGGGGTACATACAATAGTTTTATTAAATCTGTACCTTACAGGATCATATAAGTCTGAGTCTGAAAAGGAATACAAGAGGATATCATTTTATTGTTTTGAGAACCTTAGCATATTTATTCCTTGAATAATATTTTTTAATTACTTCACTTTGTGTTAGTATTGCAATCAGTTCATTCATTTATATCAGCACAGGACTGAAATATAGGAAAGACAGACAAAAATCACTCTTAAGTTTATATTCTAGTGAGGAAAACAGATAAAAATTCAAGGAAGGTAACATCTATTCATATTTTATTATTTTAGATGTAAAGTATTAAGAAGAACACAAAGTAAAGCAAGAAAAGTAAATAGTTAACTTGACAGGGATCAAGATGGGGAAGAGAAATTTAGATGCATCAACCAGGGAAGGCTTCTTTGAGAAGATTATTTCAGCCAGTAACTGAGGGAATGAGGAAGTGAAGTGAATAAGAGGGTCCCAGGCAGGGGTCAGCAGGCGCAAAGGCTGTGAGGCCTGAGTACCTCTGGTGCAGTGGAGGAAGAGCAGTCCAGTGTGCCTGGAGTTAAGCTGAGTGATAGATCATGAGGTCAGAAAAATAACGGAGTGTCATGTCGTGCAAGATGCTCATTGACTACATATCTGTATTCTTCATTTGAAGTTTGTAAAAGTCTGTGCGTTTTTAGCATTCTAAATCTATTTACTTGCTATTCTTAGGTCCACATATCTAACATAAGCTCTTCTCATTAAATCTTGGATCCAACTTATTTGAATGAAAGAATGACTTTCTAAAATTTAAGTTTTTGACCCATTGAGATGAGGTTCTATTAGCTTATGCTAATATTTAAGACATAATAATTATTTCAGGAAAGACATAACACCTTCAAGATCTTTAATTGCCCTGAAAAATATTACAATATTTTCTGCACAATCCTGAGTGTAAAGTTTCAGAAACTTCTTGGTCATAGGGCTCACATACATGCCTAAATTGTAAAAGGTACTAGTCATTTATTAGCCACTACTCTATATGAACTATGGTCCCAGTTGCATTTTCATTTCCCAAGGTCTCAATTAAGATTTGGGATATATTAGATGCATGTTTAGGAGGTAAAAATGAGTTATTGGTAATTCAGTTGGGATTCAGTATATCTGGGTTTGAGTAACCACAACTATAATGCTTCTCATAAATTGATGTTATTAAGGATGCACATATTTTTATAATGTCATAAGCTTCTTAATGTTTCCAAAATATGTAGTATTATTTGTTTTACTATCAAAACTTGTTCTGTCAAATATAAATGAATAAACAATACTCTTACAGATTTAGACTATATTGTGCTTCTTTAACAACATAGTTTACCATTATTGGTAATAATTTAGGCTCAAAGCATTCCAGCTAAACCTTGCCAGAAACAGAGAATGCAGAGAATTCAGAGAATGGCAAAGTGCCACAGTAAGACATATATCATATTGTATATTATTTTAAGAGCAGTTTTTAAATGTTATTATCTCCTTATGCACTTACTCTCCTTTAGTGCTAAGGAATGAATATTCACTCTGGAAATAAAAATTTTGTTGAGTAGTATTCTTTTCACAGTTCCTAACATCTTGCCATACAGCTATGATGTTAAAATAGAATTTAATATCACCATTTATATGGTGATCTATTAGAGTGCCAAACATTATTAGAGGTTATTTGTAATATTTTTAGTGAAAGAGATCTTGGTAATTTTATATAAATACTAGTTGTCCTATCTCTGTAATAAAAATATGCCAAAAATAATATGCCATATCCTGTAATAGAACTATAGACTTTTACACAAAAATGCATACCAAAAATACATGAAATTGAATTTATGTTATTTTACTTTGTGCATGTTACTCAATTTTATACATTTTTCCCAGTCTGGCACATTTGAAAAATGCCTAGGAAATGTCAAATTAAGAAAAAAGCCAATGTGATATCTTCATGTTATTCCAGGCCCTGCAGTTCTCATGTCTGGGTGATGTAAATGGGATTGCAGCTGTTTCTTCAGTGTATTTGATATATATACTCTCAGAGTAATTTCCTGATGGATATTTTGGTTGCTAAATCTCCAGTTGTTGCAGGAGCAATGATAACTCTGACTCTCTTCATTTGAGGTAATTAAACTTTCAGCCCATCTGTGCAGTAACTTTCATAATATTTTCAAAGGGCACAGAATGCTTTTAATATTTGTACCACTTCATTTTTACTTGCTAAGGGACCCATTATCTAGCTGAACATTGTTGAAACAAGTTTTTCAAAAAATGGCGAGTGAAAGGGGACTTTAAAATGTCACATGAGCAAGAAAGTAAAGTTACTAATGCTGAATTTTAAAATAACCCAAAGGATATCTTGTTTACCAAAAGTACATTTCTCATCCTTGTACTAGGCATTTTATCTTTGACTGTCTATGTTGTTCAATGCTGAAGTGAAATGGCAAGTACTGGAATTGATGATCTTTCTTGTTCTGGAGATAATATCCCATTTTTTAAAGAAGTTTCTCAAAGCTTTTATGTAGTTCATTAACAGACTATATTAAAAGAGTGAAAATAATTTGTTAATTAGACATAGAGAGACATGGTATTATTATCAGAGGGTTTTAATTGCTTAAACAGCATACAAAAATAATTATTATTGTCAGAAAGTAAACTTTAATGCATCAACCAGATGTCTAATGACATTTGAGTGAAAAGAAGGTCTTACAGATAATAGAAACTTTTATATTTTAAAACATGTTCTTAATTTTGTATATTATGGTAGGTGCTTTCCCCTGGCTGGTTTGGCTCAGTGGATTGAGCGTCCGCCTGTGAGCTAAGTGTCGCTGGTTCGATCTTCCAGTCAGGGCACATCAGAGAAGGAAAACTCTGATTCCAAAAAACCTCCGTTGCCTTGCGGCATACCTCTTCAGGGGAAAGGCTAAGGGAGTAAACCCCGACAGAAAATCCGGAGCCGGAGTCCCTAAGGCGGTTTGACATTGTAGTCAACACCGGCAACTCCTGCGGCGCACCTGAAGCCAAGCTGTATTGACTCCGTCTTTCCCTTGGACCCTTCAGCTGCGAAGAGAGGGGGTGTCTGCTGCATGGGCAACAGCAGACCCTCCATATCACCCTGCCCAGGCTCTGTAGCTTCAGCTTCACTGGAGAGGACACTCCAGTATCATCACAAGATGTCGATTCAACACGGGAGGAGACAGATACCGTGTCACTCCCGAGTTGGACTGCACAGCCATTCTCGGCGGTGCAGATAGACTCTTAAGAAGCTACACCATCGTCTCTCGAGACGGACGGCTGCCAACGACGACGACGGTAGGTGTTTATTAAAATTTGAATTAGAAAACTAAAATTGTCTCTAACTTTACCATCTTTATTAATTACTGTTTTATTATGTAAATGCTTAAATACAAACACAAATGAGAATTACCCTATGCATTTTGTTTTACAGCCTGATCTTTAACATTAACATTTCAAAAGATAAGTAACATTTCTTTGCATCAACTGATACAACATGAGTTAGGCAACACCTTTTTTTTCCTTAAAAATGTCTATTTTTGATGACCTGTCTTTTTATATGTTCTTTTCTTATAGGTAATTTACATATTTTTGGTTTGTAAAATATAAAATAAAATTGGGTAGCATTCTCAGTTTTGTGTGATGTAAATATTTTATTCCAGGTAATTTGATGTTTTAATATTATCTGTGATGATTTGGGACAGACAATAATTTAAATTGACAATTTTTTCATCTTTTTTTCTTCCATATAACTTTGCACTAATTTTATATTTAGAAACCTTCCTGTATAGAAAATAGATAAATACTGACACATTCTTCTGTTGTTAATACATTTGTTATTTAACTAAAAGACACTTAATTTATTTTCAATGTATTTTTATGCAGGAAATAAATTATTGTTGATTTTTTCCCAAAAGTGTCATAATCATCTAAATGCCATTTATATTGTTGTTTCCTTTTGCCTCAAATTCTCACTTGCTGTGTTTACCTGTACTTCCACACTCTTCTTGAATCATTTTTAATGACATGAATTTTTAGCATTGAAATAGATCATCAAAACTTCTACATATGCAGGATTGAAGTTCTATCATTGAACACACATTTCCCTTAAACAAAAGTACACAAGGAACTTCAAAATCTATTACTGAGTTTTAAGCAAATATTTGTAAATTTCAAGAAAATAGTCATCAAAACCAGTGAATTCAGTGTATATATTAAGTTACTGCTTTGTTCAAGTGCTGCTGGAGTCATGTATCTTGCAGATAAAGGAGATACAGTCCTTTTCTTGGAGACAGTTCTGAAGAGATAGTGTTATTCGGAAAGGTTGTGATAGGACTGATGCATGTGCAATGTGATGTACATGCAAGTCACTCAACTTCACTTGCTTTCATGAAAGACTTCTTGGAGGAGCCATATCTGAACTGAGTGATAAAGGATGAGTAAGAACTGTACAGATAAAGAAATAAAAGTTTGTCTAATATCACATGAGAAAGACATAAACATGTGTAACAAAAATTTTAAGGGAAATGGAAATACCAATCTTCTAAACACCAGATAAGTTCAGCTATTCTTCTCAGGTAATCTGGTAATCAGAAAGTGAAAAGAAAAAACAAAGAAACAAACATAATCATGCCTCCAGTATCTGTCTCTCTATGTATCTATCTATGCACCTATCTATGTATCTATCATTTATCTATCATCTATCTTCTATTAGCTACAAGTCATTTTTTTTGACAAAAATAATAATTGCAGAGAGAAAAAGAAAGAGCATGCAAAAAAGAGAATAGAAATTAGAATGAAAGTAATACACTGATAGTTATTCTCTTATTCTAGTCAATATTTAATTTAGCTGGAAATCATGATAAGTTATAAACTCTTATGTATTATTGATTTGTTTAAAGGGTAAGTTTGGCCCCAAACTGTGTTATTCCCATAATATTCACAAACATTGGGATTCCTAGAATTGACTCATAATTACAAAGTCAAATATCTTGGCAATAAAATTTTAAGCTGTAAAATATTTGCTAACACATAGTTCAGGCTAAATTAAGTAAAGTTATTCTTAAGCTATCCCTTTACTTACTATTTATTAGCCAGATAAAGTGAAGCTTACTGAGCTTTGCAGAGATCTGGCAATGTCACATGACAAACACAGAGTGATGGAAGACCACTGATATTTCTCTCCTTAAACATGGCATGTGCAGCAAATCAAGAGAGTAACCATTTTTCATGGATATTTAACAAAAATATTCTTAAATTACCTGTAAATCAACACACACACACACACACACACACACAAGAAATCATAAGAATTAAGCAGTTTAAGTAAGCTATAGCCATTCTACATTTAGAGCAAATTATCACTAAATATTTAAATCTCTTAGTGAGTTTGGCAATCAGAACACATGTTCATTATAAAGAATTTAAAAGATGGGACACTGTTACTTTTCTAAAAATGTGTGTATAATGATGTCATGTTAGCTGGTGAGTAAAGAAAGTATTCATCATTATTCTTTTGAAAATTAATAACAAAAACAACAAAGGACATTTTGCCCCCTCTCTTAAAACAGGTTTTAAATAATTAAGCACACATTTTATGGTAGGCATGAAGAGTATTACCTTTATAGAATTTCTTTAAGAATCTTATGTTATCGTCGTCGGCAGCCGTCCGTCTCGAGAGACGATGGTGTAGCTTCTTAAGAGTCTATCTGCACCGCCGAGAATGGCTGTGCAGTCCGACTCGGGAGTGACATGGTATCTGTCTCCTCCCGTGTTGAATCGACATCTTGCGATGACGCTGAAGCTACAGAGCCTGGGCAGGGTGATATGGAGGGTCTGCTGTTGCCCATGCAGCAGACCCCCCCTCTCTTCGCAGCTGAAGGGTCCAAGGGAAAGACGGAGTCAATACAGCTTGGCTTCAGGTGCGCCGCAGGAGTTGCCGGTGTTGACTACAATGTCAAACCGCCTTAGGGACTCCGGCTCCGGATTTTCTGTCAGGGTTTACTCCCTTAGCCTTTCCCCTGAAGAGGTATGCCGCAAGGCAGCGGAGGTTTTTTGGAGTCAGAGTTTTCCTTCTCTGATGTACCCTGACTGGAAGATCGAACCAGCGACACTTAGCTCGCAGGCCGACGCTCAATCCACTGAGCTAAACCAGCCAGGGCCCAATCTTATGTTATAGAAAACACACATTTATCTAGTCTCCTGTATATGAATTCTCTACTTTATTTTTTGAATTGTTTCAACCTTATAAAAGGTAAATTGCATTTGGGAAGAATCTCGTATTTGAATGGTTACAGATATTAACAAAACTTACTTTAATTTCAAGAATTTAATGTAATTCATAATTTTAATCAGTTTTCAACCACCTGCTATTTTATTGTATCTTATTCACTAAGTTTTACTTAACACATTTAGCCAAGTTGGCAGAAAATAAGTTCACAGCAGTGCCTTACTTCATTGAAGGAAGTTCACTTTACTTCTCCCACAGAGATCTCAATAGAGGTTTAGCGTTTACATTTCTCAGGAATCTTAATATTCTCAGCGGGGTCAAAATGATTGTTTTAGGTATTTATTGCTCTAATAAATCAATACTAACCAAAAATAGCTGAATATGTAGAGAAGTTATGGCAAAACAACATCACCCCATATTTTAGAATAACTATTAATCTACACATTTCTTTTGTTCTGCCTCCCTAAAAAAAAAAAAAGCGTAAAAACTAAAATTTAATAAATTGACTTAGCTTGAAATCATTTGCCTTTTGGTAGTTACAAAATATGTACACATTTTAACTATACATATTTACTAAGTGTTTCATTGAACTATTTCAGAGGTTGTTAATTAAAAACTAACATATAATGTAGCAGTTTATTACTCGAGCTATAGGATATTCACAGTGTAGGGAATCTGAGAGCAAAACTTCTTTTCAACAACAAAACTGGCAAATTATCAAAATCTGATGGTTATTCAGCCATTGAAAGAGACACATCAATTGATAAATCAGTCTATAGCATTGTTGACAGCTTTACATTCTTACTTATATTAATTAAAATCTACGTTGTTTTTTACTATTATGCCAGCTCTAGTATCAGCTCTATCCTTTGTGAGCACACAATTTGAGATACTGCTCCACTGTCTTTCTTACTGAAAGACACAGTAGCCTAGTATGAGGCGGGTAAAATGAATACACCTGTGCTTTCTCCTGTTTGGTTGAGATCTCTAGTTATAAAAATATTTCATGTCCTATTAACTAGTGTGTCATCCTCCATAGAAAATGATGCATTTATAACTAGACAAAATACTCCAAGTATGACCTAATTCATACATAGCATAGTAGGGTTAACATATGTCTTTTTTATTAATAAATACATTCATTCTCTGTGCACAGATCTGTGTGTTTTCTGTATGCAGGTTACTTTTCTTCAGTTCTGCAATCCGTAAAGCTCTGAAACCTGAAAGCTTTTTCATGTTGAGTGGAGACTTGTTTCCTGCACAAGCTGATATGACTCATCAAGAGGTAATAATTCATAGTTTTTATTAATCCCACCTGATGTAAATAGAGGCAAGTTTCACCACAAAAATATCAAGGTGTCTTAACCCATTGGAAATATTTTAGTCTAAATATCATTTCACCTCTCTAAAATTGAAACAAAAAATTGGCATTCAAAAACACCTCTGGGCCTGAGGGTTTCAGGTGATTTTGGATGTAGACTCACTCATATAACTCTTAAAACACATAAAATAGGTACCATTACTAAGACTTCTGGCCAAGATGGGGATGTAGACAGACACGCTGAGTCTCCCTCCACAACTAAGAAGGAATACAACTACCTCAAAACTAGAAACAACCAGAAGTTCCAGAAAATTAAACTACATGGAAGTCCAGCAAACAAAGATATAAAGAAGAAATACTCATCCAGACAGGTAGGAGGGGTGGAGCCGGGGTGGAGAGGATGCGGTGTGCAGCGGCGGCAGCAGTGGTGGGCCAGCGGAAAAGGCAGTACCAGGTTTTAAAAAAGTCAGAAGGGACACCTGGGGAGCATTCCCAGCTCCTCACCGGACCTGGCAGCTCATGGTCCCAGCACCAAGGAAAATCAAGCCTCATTGCTTCTGACTGTGCTGACCAGTAGGGGTTGGAGTGAAGACAGAAACTACCAGTCTAAGTGTAGTCCGCTTGTTTAAAGGGCCCCAATGGTCCTAGAATGTCTGCAGACCCACCGACTCGGAATGATGGCCAAGACCACAGCTAGAGGAGTACCAGTCTGGTCCGGAAGTGGGAGAAGGGCCTGGAAAAGGGACAAGTGTTGGGCTGGCTGCATTGTTCCCTCTTGGACCCTCCCCCACATACAGCACCACAACATGGTGAAACAGGTCACCCTGTACTGACAAATTCCTAAGGCTCCACCCCTTACAATGTAACAGGAGCTACAGCTCTACCTGGGACACTGAGGCAAACAAACACAGGAGCATGTCAGAATGAGGAGACAGAGAAGTATGGCCCAAAAGGGGAAACAAATCAAGGTTCCAGTGGGAGAACTAAGCAGCAAGGAGATAGCCAACCTAACAGATGAGGAGATAGACAACCTGACAGATGTAGAATTCAAAACATTGGTGATAAATATGCTTACAGGCTTGACATATATGCTTGAGTATGGCAAAGGTATAAGAGAAGAAGTGAAGGCTATGCTAAGTGAAATGAAGGAAAATCCACACAAAACCAATGGTGAAGGGAAGGAAATCAAGGTTCAAATCAATGATTTAGAACATAAGGAAGAAAAACACAGTCAACTAGTGCAGAATGAGGAAGCAAGAATTGAAAAAAATGAGAAAAGCTTCCCAAATTTTTTTGAAGGAGATGGACATACAGGTCCAGGAAGCATGGAGGGTCCCGGGCAAGCTGGACCCAGAGGGGACCGCACTAGGACGCATCATGACTGAGATGACAAAGGTGAAAGATAAAGATGGAATCCTGGGGACAGCAAGAGAGAGGTGGAGAGTTGCCTACAGGGCACTGCCTATAGGACTATCAGCTGATTTCTCAGAGGACACTTTGAAGGCAGGAAGGGACTGGAAAGCATTATTCAAGGTGATGAAAGGCAACCTGCAACCAGGAGGACTCTATCCAGCAAAGCTATCATTTGGAATGGAAGGGCAGATGACGTCTTCCCAGACAAGGTAAAGCTAACGGAGCTCACCATCACCAAGCCATTATAATGTGAAATGTCAATGAGACTTACTTAAGAAAAAGAAGATCAAAACTATGAACACAAAAATGACAACAAACTCACAACTATCAACAACTGAATCTAAAAAATAAAAACAAAATCCAACTAAGCAAACCAGAATAGGAACAGAATCATAGGTATGGGGATCATTTAAGAGTTATCAGCTGGGAGGGGGAGGGGGAGAAGTGGGGAAATGGTGCAGGGACTAAGAAGCATAATCTGTTGGTACGAAATAGATGGTGGATGTTAAGAATAATATATGAAAGGGTGAAGTCAAAGAACTTATATGCATGACCCATGGACATGAACTAAGTGGAGTGGGATTGCTGGAGGGAAGTGGGATACTGGGCAGAGGGGAGCAAAGGGAAAATAAAAAAAGGAACTACTGTAACAACATAATCAATAAAATATACTTAAAAAAATAGGTACCCTTACTCGTATTTTTACTGGATGAAAAATTATACGTTTAAAGGGCTTTATTTTCCTCAAAGCTTTAAAAATACAATTCCATATGGCTCTGTATTGTATTGTTCTGATAAGAGGCATCTTATTTTGTTTTTACTATATGTAGGATTTATCTTCTTTTCATGGTTTTTGATTGTTTTCTTTGTCTTTAGTTTCAGCAGTTTGACTATGATGTATTTATGTGTGAATTCCATGGGTTTGGTTAGCCTCTTGAACATAAAAATTGGTATCTTCCATCAGTTTTGGAAGAAAAAATAGCTATTACATCTCTAATGAATTTCTTTATCTTTCTCTCACCCACTTACTTCTAGGAAACTAATCATTCACATGGTAATTTATTTAATATCACCCCACTGGTCTTAGACTGTCTATTAATTCTCATTCTATTTTAATTTTTATATTTCATATCTTGGGTATTTTTTATTCTGCCTGCTATTATACTTTTAATAAATATTTTATTTGATATTTTTCATTTTTCAACTATAAAATTTTCAGTTAGTTCTTCAATTTTCCTATTTTCTTGCCACTACTTGGTCCACTATTTTGTTTTTAAAGAAAACATTTATAATAGATATTTTTGTCTCCTAATGTCAGTATATGGATTATCTGTGATGTCTCCTTATATTTTTCTCCTTTTATTATGACACATTTTAGAAATATTTTCTTCCATTTTGTTTTCTAAATTTTCTGAACATTTTTTTCTAAAAATATTATAGAAGATTGTTTTTTGTTATCTTCCTTTAAAGGGTATAGATGTTTGTTTTGGCAAGCAGTTATATCCTAGGGTTATTTTTATAATACCAAAGTTTGATTAGGGAATTATTTTGGTTTGACCTTTCTGGATTTCAATTAGTTCTTTAGCAAACAACAATGAAATTAAATACTGAGTGGGTGAAACAGATGTGAGTATTTGAGGTAAATATAGAAATAAGAATGATATGGTATTGCTACATAGGATAAAGCTATTATCCTTTTTTAAAAAATGTAATTTTAAACTACTACTCACTAGATATTACTATTATTTTTGATGCAAGCCTAAAATATAGAGAATCACCTACTAAATAGCAGTAAATATTTAAAATAATAAATAACTTTATGTAAATTAGTTACATATGATTTTGACATCTATTTTGCATTTTTGCTAAAGAACTTCAGTCATGATTCACACATAAACTAAAAATACTTTCCTTGAAATTATTCTTTTTATTAACATATATTTTCTTTAAATAGGCATTATGCTTATTTAATTAGTTGATAATATTATGGCAAAACATTTCTATTAAAACCCTTCTAATTCTCTTTTTTTTCATTAAAGAGATCATGGATTTCTAGTTCTTGTATTTCACTTAGTTATGAGACTAAGACCATGATATTTTACGTCTATGTAGTCATTTCCTTGCTGCTAAAATTGTGGTTACTGGATGATGTGATCACTTAAGTCAGTATCAATGTCTAAGGATAAAAACCCAAACTGATTACATTTTTATCATACTACTTGTCTTGTATGTTGCAGCTGGCAGTGCAAATCATAGAGTCACTTACCATTTATTAGTACCTAATATGAATGTAATGTACTAGGCAGAAAAATATAAAGAATATTCTCTTCTTTAAAAGTTCACAAGTTATAAAGAGCAATAAGTAAAGATAAAATATGGATATAATGTATATTGCTAAAATTGAGATATAAATAAATTACACTGAGAAAAAAGAGTTCCACATGGAATTTTCTTGGTGAGTTTTAGAAACTCCAGATTAGTAAATATCATTGTTTCCAGTTCTAAAATTTCCTTATCAAAATGGTTTGAATTAGGGTAAGAAAAGGGCAGACAATTTGTGGCATGAATGCATGAATAACTTACCCCTATGGAAATATGTTTTAAATTACTTCACTTTCCTGCTCATATAACTTTTATTATTTAAAAATTATATCTTCTTTCTACTCTTGTTCTCTGTCCTTTCACTATTTTCTTTTCCCTTTTTCTTTATTTTAGATCCTAAAATATGTCAAAAACAGTTGCTTTTATTCTCAGTCCTACAGATCTTTCAGGCTCTTTGACAAGGATATTAATTTATTCCAACAAATTATTAATTGGGTAAACAATTTTTATCACTGTTTCTTACTTGTTTTACAACGGTATAATATAGTCAAAAGAAAATTAAATCCTGACTTTAGAAACACTTTTTCTCAAGTGTATAAACAGATGAGAAATCAACATAGGACCCAATTAAATACTGCAATTAGTTTTTGCAATAAAAGGCCTCCAGGCTCTAGTCTTAAAACAAGGACCTTAACCAATTTGTAATTTAAGAAATATTTGCATAAGCAAAATCCTGGCAAAGTTTTGAGTAGATATCCCAAAATAAAGAATAAAGTCATCATCATATCTGGAGGATAAAATAGCAGAAAATAAATCAATTCACTACTTTATGAAAGTTAAATGTTGGTATTTTGCCTGTTAAAGAATAATTATACAAACCTAGAAAGTAGAGTATTATCTATCATGTAGCAGTGAATGTTTTAAATAATAAATCAGCCTATATTGATTTTTACCCCCTCCATACCAAAAATAATTTAATGTAAAAAGTGTTTTCTATGAATAAAAAGAAAGGATATTTATTATTTTTACTTATATCTCTTGGATTCTATATAGTACTTATCATGACTCTAACTAGAAAGTAGCAGTAAATTTAAACAAAAAAATATATTAAAGAAGCCTCAGATATTATTTACATGATTCCCTTATAATATTGTGATAGGAAATTAGACCAATGAAGCAAAAAAAAAAATTTTTTTCCCATGACTTAGAGACAAAACTAGAGTGAAAATATAATACTATAAACTTATTTTTAATTACTTTTATGATTATTTTTAAATAGATTATTCATTAATACTGAATATATTGAATTCAACATACAAAAGGGGACCCAAGAAAACAGAATTATCTTCTGGAGGGTGGGCTGCTTATATTAGTATAGACTTCCCCCGCTAGGAAACCACTTATATCAATGTACCAGCTGGCATTGTTGTGAGAGGCTGCATTCGACTTCAGTGAATTTTTTTAAAGACTCTTTCAATGCCACTTGCCCATTTCATGATGAATGATTTACAAGCACACCTCCCCACACCACACAGTGTCCAGCACTTTTTGAACAAAAATGACATGAAACCCATGCCCCACCTTCCCTATTCACCCCATCTTTCCATGAGTGATTTTTTTTGTTTGTTTCCCAGTAAAAAAAAGTCCTTAAAAAGAAACATTTTGCCATATGGAAAAAGCAAAAGAAAAAACAGCAGAAGCACTAAAAAACATCAAAATCTACAAGTTAAAAAACTGTTGTAAGCAGTGGAAAAGATGTCTTGATAGATGTGTTGCATCAAATGGATAGTACTTTGAAGGTGACTGAAGTTTAAACATGTAAGAATAAGTACGCAAATATTTATAAATAAATTCTGTGGGGTTTGGTTCCTCCTTGTATAAATATGATTCTACAAGACTGAATAAATTATACTGCACTAACTGGGCTTCTGATACATTCCATTTCCTCCTCAGGGTCTTTGCATTTACAGTTCCCTCATCACAAAATATTCATTTCTTATTCAGATATTCATATGACTTGCTGTCAAATTGTGTCTTTTAGGATTCTTTTTTGACTTTATTCTTTTATATTTGTACTTTCTAAAACATATGTTAGAAATTATTGTACCTTCATTTTTAATAAACACCCATTAACCACCAATCCAACCCAAAAACATGGATAATAACATTCATCTACTTCAATATTCCTTCCAGAATTCATCACCTTTCTTCACCCCATCATAATTAACTTTATATTTAGCTTTGTGTTTTACATCCCTCCTTCTTTGCTATAGTTGGGCCATAAGACCATTTGCACCTAAAATATATGGTTCATTTTCTCTCTTTTGAGGTTTTATAAAAGTGAAATTATGTTAGGCAAAATAATGACCTCACCCATCCACCCCAATATTGAGCACTAACCCCTGGAATGTATGTTACATGTGAAGGGGAATTAAGGTAGCAGATGAAATAAATTTGCTAAATAGATGGCTTTAACATAGGGAGATTATCCTGGATTATCCATACAAGCCCCATGAAACCTCAAGGGTCATTAAACATAGAACAACGAGTCAGTGAGAATCAGAAAATTTGACATGACCACAGAGCAGAGGTTGGAGTGATGTGGACTGATGTGGTTACTGACTTTAAAGACAGAAAGGGGCCACAAGCCAAGGAATATGGGTTAGCACTGGAAGCTATTAAAGACCCTCACCAGCACTTATTGTTTGTTGATTGATGATAGCCATTCTGATAGGTGTGGGGTAATATCTCATTGTGGTTTAATTTGGATTTCTCTGATGATTAGTGACATTGAGTTTCTTCTCATATGTCTATGAGTCATCTGTATTTTCTCTTTGGAAAATTGTGTATTCAAGTCTGGTCCCATATTTTGAACTGAATCTTCCAATGACCAGTGTACAAAGATATAAATTATTTCTTTAGCTTTTGTTTAGAGACTACAGTGTCTCTGCTGCAAACAGAGTTCAAAGATATGTTGGTTGTATGAAAAATTGTAGATACAGAAAAAAAATACAGTATTTATTTTGTTAAATCTCATTTAGATTATTTTTATAAATGCCATATACACAAAATAATAGTAAAGGAAAGACCATCCAGAGTCCTCTAGGTATATTTCACTTTCAATAACTTTTACAGCCAAAAGTTGGCATTCTTTATAATTAATATATTCAGTATTTTTATAATGTAAGTGTCCTTATAAAATTCACAGAAACAAGAATTAAGCTCTCATTGACATGGTGCAATTGTAAATATCATTTTATTTTCATAGCACTTTATTAGAGTGTACAATTTGATTTCATATGTTTTACATCATTTGATGAGACATTTTCTTTTGTTAAGGAAATAGTCTTCCTCTACATCCCTCCCTCCTTTCTCTATCTCTCTTTCTCCCCCCACCCTCTTTCTTTCTTCTTCTCTCTCTCATTGAAACAAATTTATATAGGCTAAGATTGTGCCTATGAGTTTCAGAAGAAAAATTCCCAGAACTAATCTTTAATGCCATGCAGAACATGTATCAGAATACAAATGACTGACACTTCTGATACTCTACTAATACTTTAGCTACCTTCTTCTAATCATGTAAGCATATAACTTTACTGGAAATTGAAGTGGAATTATTGTGAAGTCAAGTCCCTTGATTTTCTACTTACATAAGTATGACTAATTTTCTGTTGTAAACCTTATCATAGAAACAAGTTTTGACAGTGTACAATGCTATTTTTGCTTGTTTTAAAATAATCAGAATTGTTATATTATTATTTTCTATGAGTAAATATTTGTCTTAATAAAAATATATGTTTCACAAGCTACTAAAAACATGAGCTACCTAAATTCCTGGCTCATCTAGTTTATTAATTTTTTTTAGTCTTCTAGAATTTGGAAGAGAAAGAATGAAGATATGCTTTTTTTGGTAGAAACTTGTTGATTTCTTTTCATTAAAGTCCATTAGTCTCATGAAGTTAACCCTTTCTTAATGTTTGTATGTTACAAAAAGGCTGATGATTTCAATTATAGACAGATATACGTTATTCTGTTTCCTGAAAATGTTTAACAAAATTAATGATTATTTCAATCTATATTAACAGTCAACACTCTATAATGTTTTGGTAAACTTTCTCTGAGATCTTTTTGTGTTTGTTCTTTTCTTTCTACTGAATATACTAATCTAGATCCTCTGTAACAGACTGTATGACTTCATATATGGGCTTTATACACACAAAATTAGTATGACTAAACTTGTCAGCAAGTTAATTTAAAAACAAATAAACAAAACTATTTACTATATTATTCATTCTAATATATAATTAATTAATATTGCTCAAAAACTTGATTGTCTTATATCAGAGACACATTTCCTATAAGTCAATCAAGACAGACTCTTACAGTCCAAGACACCCTAAAATTAGTCCCCAACTAATCTTCCCACACTTACTCCAATACCCTCCATTAGGCAAATCTTCAGTCAAGCTGTTTTCTCAAAAACAGACATTTCAGATGAAAATTCTGTGACTCATATAGTGAACTGAAATTATATTATTCTTTCCATAATATATCTTGTCCTTAAAATTTCACTAAGTATTGTGTTATATTCACCTACTCAGTAAACTTAATAAAAAACTTGTTTAGCTATTAAAAAAAAAAGCCTCCTGGAATTGTTCATCATTGTAAGTATCTGTTAAGCAAATTATTTAACATTCATACAGCAAGATAGTGTAAAGCCAGTAGAAAATAGAATTGTAGAAGAACGTTAAATGACCAAACAAAATATATAAAATAAATTGACAGTAATAAGGAGCTTGTTACCCAATTAGAATATATTATATGTTTTTATATTTATATAAAATATATTCACAAAAGTGTATATATTACATTAATTTTTTATGTAATTAAAATCACTAGCAGAAACTTTCCTATAAGAGAAATAACTTTTATAACTCATATTTTGTGAGAAATATTATAAATATCATTAGTTTTCTATGAGATGATTATGTTCCATGCCAGTCAGTAACACATTTATTCATTAATCAAATAATTAGTAAATGTGAACTCTGTGCCTAGTACTAAATGAAATGCAGGAGTTATGCTGGAGGACTATGAGGACATGTGTCCTCTTATTCATAGAAAAAGAGAAATTAAAAATTATCTTTTAACTTTACTGAAAATTGCCTTTCATTCTCCACACTTTTTAAATAATGCATATTCTTACAATATTGGGGAATAATTTAGTGTGAAAATTTAAGCTATAAGACTTACAAAAAGATACTTAGTATCTAAATTAGATGGCAATGAACTAAAATGTCAGATATTCCCCTTTTCAGCTTCCATATTGGACTCAATGAAAGAACGAGATGAAGAATAAAGAGAAATTTTTCTAAGCATTTCAAATTTGTACAAAACCTATCAGGTCATTTTGCATGGATATCCACTGGAAATATAAAACAATTGTGTGGAAAAATGAAGATTTTTTTCCTTTATGGGCCATTTGTCTTATGAATATAAGCTAGTTACTCAATTATGCTTGGCTACAACCAATGCTATTAGCATATTCACTATACAAATTGCTTGTGAGTGAAAGTATTTGATTTTCTTATTATCTGCTCCAGATATTGGGATCAAATCCACACTCAACTACACAGTCTGAGCTCAGAATCTTTATTGTAATTGGACAATACATAGCATGCATGACAGAAACTAAGGAGCCCCTGACTATGTGATGTTATTTACTGAGTGTTTAACCCCAGGTCTTACTACTGAAGAACTTCAGATTCTCTTCATTAGTATAAACTTAGAGCTAGAATCTTATTTTCTTATATACGTGTTCCCAGTTCTTGCACAGTACTTGTCGGATAAGCACTTAGCTAACAAATATTTGTTGGTAAAATTCCCCTAAGGTGTTTTAAATTTGCATATGCATTTCAATTACATTTAGTCATTATTGCCTGAGTGAGTAAGGCTTGAGGCTAATATGCGGTCTCTAGCCAGAGGGACTGGGAAAGAAAGTAGCTAGTTGTTTATGAAAGTTTAGTGAAGGAGGGCATGTGTTGGGGGGTGGGTGTTAAACAAATGGGACTGAGGAAAAAATACGGAGCCTTGATACAGCAGAAAGATGCCAGGTTTCTGTATTGAATATGAAGAATAAGAAGGGAAAGAAGAAATTTTAATTGTGCTATGGACTGAACTGTGTCCACTCCAAATGTATATGTTGAAATTTTTATTCCCAATATAGCTGTATTTGGAAATAGGGCCTTTATGGAACTAATTGGGGGTAAGTCGAGTCACAAGGATAGAACGCTGGTTCAATAGGATTGGTGTCCTTATAACAAGAGAAACCAGAGACTGTGTCTCTGCCATGTAAGGACAGGGTGAGAAAGCCACCAACTGTGAGCTTGGAAGAGGGCTTTACTAGAAACCAAACATGCTGGCATCAAACTCTAGGACTTACAGCTTCCAGAACTGTGTGAAAATAAACTTTTGATGTTTAAACTACCCTGTTATGGTATTTTAGCATGGCATCTAGAGTAGATTAAGACAAAGTGTAAATAAAGCCGAAGCGATTTAAAATTAAACATATCAGCCCTGGCCGGGTAGCTCAGGTGGTTAGATCATGCCCTGCATGCCAAAAAGTTGCAGGTTTGATTCCTGGTCAGGGCGCATATCTAGGTTGCAAATTGAATCCCTGGTTCAGGCATATATGGTCCCTATTCGGGGCACGTATGTGAGGGAACTAATTGATGATGCTTCTCTCTCTTGCAACAGTGTTCCTCTTTCTCCCCGCCTCTCTCTAGAAGTAATGAAAAATAATGTCTTCAGGTGAGAATAAAAAAACATTAAAAAATACATCAGATTAAATACATTTATTTACCTTAATGCCTTTAGGAAAATGACTATAGCCAGAAGGAAAAAAGAAAAGAAATATTGAAATACATCGCAGAACATCACAAGTGTTTGCGATATCTCCAAAGTTATACCCCAGAGGAACAATGAGCTAAAATATCCTGACAGCGAGAAAACTCAGAAACCTTGAAGATGTTTTGAGCAGGCATGTGTATAGGGCAGGAGGTGTTTAGGACAGAAAGCAGCTCTGCCCAGTTGAGAGATAATAAAATAGGAAAGAAACCGTTGGAATGTTGCGTCTGCTTCCTCCCGCTCTGCGAGGGACCAATAGTGCCAGAATCCGTGCCGGTGGTGACTCAGATCTCTGATGCAGATTTACTCTGGAGTCAAATCAGTGCAACACAAAGCCATGTGTGTCTGAGAAGGTACGAGAAGCAGGTGTGTGGGATCTATCACATCTTGGAGAGGGGCAGCATCGCCTCTCTCCTATCCACCTCCGAGGCTGGAGAACAAGAGAAGAATCTTCTCCTGTTCAGTGATCTCTTTGCTTAGCTGGGGATGGCCTCCTGATTCTGAGGTGTTGTTAAGAAATAATTAACTGGTTTTCTGATGCTTCAGCTTATGCCCATGCTTCAGCTTATTCAGCCCAAAGTTATAATGGGCAGGGTTCAAATAAGAAAGAGCTTGTTATGGTATAAGAACATTGTATGTTTTTTTACATTTTATTTTTCAATTATAGTTTACACTTATTATTACTTTGCATCAGTTTCAGGTGTAGAGCATAGTAGTTAGACAATCATATACTTTACAAAGTGTACTTTGATTCGTCGAACTATTGTGGAAGAAGTTGGGAAGTTAAAATCTAAAATCGAGAACCAGTTACTGATCTGGTGACTCTGAGGAGCCTAATACTGAAGTAGGACTACAGGGGAGCAAATTTCCAGCAGAAATACAACAGAGCTGTTGTCTTTAAGGGTCCTCAGCCAGACATTCAGTGATAAGCCTAGAACTATCATTGCTCAGCTAAACCAATATGTTGATAAAAGAAGAAAGATCTAAGCACAGAGGTAGAGAAAGTGAAGGCAAGCCAGATGCCTTGGTGACACCTGACATACAGGGCAGGGGCAAAAGCAGGTTCACGGTTGTTCGTATAAAACACAATACGATAATTAATTAATAATAATACAAGAGTAAACTCTGTGTTCTGCTTACTCACAGCTGTAAACCTACTTTTACCCAACCCTGTCAGCCTCTCCTCACAGCTATCCATGAGAACAGCCAGGGAGTAATGACTGCCGCTTCACTCCCACCTCCCAAATTTTATTTAAGTTAAGTTCCTCTTTTGATCAACTCTAACCCAGAAACAGAGAGATAAGGGGATTTGGGGCAATATAGGTTCAACTTAACCAAATTGACAGAATATAAACCGCCATGCTACAAATTTGATCTAATTGGAACCGGCACAGCTTAGAGCCCGGCCTTGCCAATTGTGCATTGTGTGGTTGAGTAATAGATAAGCACTTAACAAGTGGGGAAAATCTCACAAGTCAAAATAGCCAGACATCTGAAGATCACAACTCTTTCAAATGAGAAACAATAGACTGTATGCTTGATTGCATCACAGTATCAGTATTTGATCAGAGACCAAGAATTTTTTAAAAAGCCTAATAAATACATGAAGAGGAAAAAAAAAAAAAAAAGACAAGAAGAATATCAGCAATATGAAACTGGAAAAGAAAATAGGGAAAAAAATGCAAAATATTCCAAGTAAGCTGAAACATTTAACAATTGAATAAAAGAACACTTTTGTGAGAATAAATAGCGGGAGAATTCAGTTGAAGAAGAACTTTGTGTATTATTTCAATAGAAGGGAGATTAAAGTGATACATTGCTTGAGTGATGTTTATTGAATCAGGGCTACAGTGTGTTCTAATTTAATGAGGGAGAATCAGGGGAAATGTGTTCGCCGTCTCAGACTTCTTTATTATCCACGTCTCACCATTACCTGTGTCCTTAGAAATAGTTAGCAAACTTTGACTTCTGATTTGCGAGTCTGATTTAGCAATCTTGCACTTCATGTTATCTCATAATAAGGTTTTTATTATTCTTTGATTTAGAAATACACATAAAGCCCTGGCTGGAGTGGCTCAGTTGGTTCGAGCATCAGCCCATAAACTGAAGGGTCTCAAATTTTATTTCTCAGCTAGGGTACATGCCTGTGTTGTGACTTTGGTTGCCAGTCAGGATGCATGTGAGAGGCAAATGATCAATGTTTCTCTTTCATATCAATGCTTCTCTCTGTTTCTCTCTCCCTCCCTTCCCCTCTCTAAAATCAATAAGCATGTCCTTTGGTAAGGATTAAAAAAAATAAAAATATACATAAATATGCATAACATATATGTATTATAGGTAATATACAGTATGTATATAGATTATATATTACTTTAATAAACACTATTCAATTATCAAAAAATCGGATAGCATTATACTTACAACTTGAAAGTTTTTAGATACTGAGAAAAGCAAATTACAAACCAATATATTTAGTACACATCAAATTGTGAAAAAATCTATATATGGATATTCTTATCTATATGAATATTCTTATGCATTTTATATATCTATTAAAAATTCCTGGCAGAATACATGTCCTACTATTATTTGGAATTACCTATGTGTCATGGGCTTGGGAGGAAGAAAAATAACACTTCTTCTCTTTAAATACTTTAATATTATTTGAATTATTTATAAGTATTATTTATATTTGATAATATTTTATATGCAAACGAAGCAAAGCAAAACATACAAGCCAGCAAATCCTTCTTGGTTTATGGTCAGAATTTCAGGATTCAAGTTTATCTCCATCTCTTACAGATACAGCTCTGTGATTTCTGGCAAGCTGCTGCTCCTACTAGAATATTTGTTGCAATTCTCGCCTTAACATTTTTATCAAGTTTAATACATGTGTGAAAGTGCCTTGCACATTGCTTTGCAAATAAGAAGACAGTACTCCATTAATGTTTGTCTCTTCAATACAAAATAAGAGAAGGAGGAGGAGGTATCATTCCTTTCTCTTGGGTATCTTTGTTACAGCCCTTGTGAGAGTTATCAACATTCCAAACAGCAAAATTTAAATAAAACCTGTAACTTCACTTGCCACCCATTAGCAAGAGTTATTTGTGGCCTTCCATGGTGTAAAGATTAGCAAGGGAGCATACAGATGAGCAGAGCATATGATTTTACATAGATCCTAAAAAGTAACAATATCTGTGGATCTCAAGCTGACTTAACTTCATTCAAGTTTTGTTTTACACTTGGGCAGATGTGAATGGGTCAGGGGTACTGCCAGACTACAGAGCTTCTTCCCCATCGTTTAGTCACTGTTAAAGCTCATTTGCTGGCATTTCCATTATCAATTACCACCTTAGAAATGGTTCCCGCCAGTGGAAATTAGGAAAGTAATTTCAAGAGTGGAAATAAGCAAGTAAATCTCATTAATCAGTAGCTTTTACAGAGAGAGAGAGAGGGAGATCACAATCATAACTGGAAAAATTGGGCAATCAGACCCCTGAGGCATTGGGAGTTTTATGAAGATGCAGATTACAGCTTTGCAAAAAAGGACACCCATTGTGCAAAACAATTTTAGATTGGCTGTCAATGTCAACTCAGAGATGTCCCTAGCCTGTGCTCTTGTAATAAGTTCACACAACAGGAAGATATTCAAATCATAAAACTGATAAGCAAGAAATCCAGTTTTATTGTTGGCTCTCTCTCCTCACACACTCTGAAGAACTCCTGGGATGTTTCCATTGGCCCATTAACCAGTTTGCCTTGCTGTGCCAAGAAAGCAGATCCTCAGATGTGATTACTTGTGCCCAATTTTGTAAATGCTGGCCCGTGGGAAGCCCACTAGCTAGGCGACGCCCTCAGCAGCCATGGTGACACTGGTAGCATGGCAAGATTTTGCTGTTGGACCTGAAAAAAAAAAGACACACACACACACACACACACATGCACACACACTCCTGCTGCTGGCAAGGACTCCAGCAACTTCCTCGTGCATTGCTTTCACCTACGGTAATGCAGGTTTCTTTTAGACTCATCACACCTGGGTAACTGCTACCTCAACAAAGACTGAATACACGTTCCGTGTTGAGTCCAGTCTGTGAAAAACTAGGAAAAAAAGTGTTTAGGATCATAAAGAGACCAAGTCATAGGAAACCTCTTAGACTCACAGAGAACCATTTTCCCAAAGGCAGAGCAACTGTGAGCAGAGGCAGAAGTAATAATTGGGAATAATGGGAAAACTTGAATATCACGTCCAGAATCTATTGTCCTCCCAGACCTCAGTTAAGGTGTAATAATTTCCTTACAACCAAAATGTCAGAAAGAATTTATCTCACTTCTTGCCGGTGGGTCCAGAGCTCAGCTGCATGTTTGAAAAAGAAGCTGGATGTTATCTTCCCAAGAATTACTCCTTTATCAGACAACTGATTAGAAGCATGACCATCACCGAAACTGCAAACTTTTTTGCCAAACAAACAAAGAAACAAACAAAACCATGGGGTAAAAAGGTGTTTGATGGACCCACAGGTTCTGTTGCTGATTCTATGAACTGAAACCACCTTCACCAAACCTATTGTAGAACTTCAAGTCCTTCAGAGAGGGAAGAGACTGCCTCAGAGTCAGGTCACTCTTCTGCCCCCAGAAAACCACCCCCAGGTTGATGCACAGTAGAAATTTACATGTATTTGAAAGAAAAACTCCACCTCACACATTAGGGGTAGTTTTTCACATAGGGGCTCAATAGACTATTGCAAAATGTCAAGAAATGAATTACCGCGTTTAAGGACCAGGCACCCTGGTTTGTATCTTAGCTCATCATTTATTAGCTGTGTAACCTGAGCAAGATACCTTCCTTCTCTGTTCCTTTCTATCTTAACGTGACAGCAAAAAATATTAAGACTGTAACACAGGGCAGTTGTGAAGATAAAATGAAATATTGTAATAACAATGTAAAAAATGTTGCCTGCATAGAGTAAATGCTCTATAAATAGTTTTTTGTTTTATCTTCTGCATAAGTATTTTTTACAAGTCTGTCATATTCAATTATATCAAGGGATACCTTATATAGTAGCTACCATAAACGTATCATATCACAAAATGTGACAAAGAGAAAGAAGAGAGTAGCTAAGTTATGCAGGGAAAAAAAGAGTAGACAAAAGTCTGACACTCTTTTCAAGAAAATATGCCGAAATCTGGCACCTCTGGGTCATGAGAAGCATTGATTCTGAAAAACACTTGCTTACAGTTCTCCATCCCTTCAGAACAATGGTAAATTCCAACATTTTAAAACTCAAATAGTTTCACAGTAAAAATATAAATGTTATATCTTCTGTGTGTGCTTTGATTTGTTTGTTGGGTGATAGTTATTGTAGCCTTTCTGAAAAACTAATAGAGATACAAATACATTTATTAGCGCCAGCTTTATGGAAAGCTAGTTCTGACCAGTGAAGATCTCTAAAAATAACTCTCCGGCAGAAGACTTTCAGAGACTTTTACCTTTTTCTTTATACCAGACAACTCTTCCAATTATTCTTTTGCGCTGTCATTTATAAACAGTGAATAGCTATGGAAAAACTTTCCCAGCAAAGGAAAGCAGTGACATCCAGCCCTTAGATGCAACATTCTACTTTCTCCCTTCCTTATTTGAGACAGTCGTGAAAATGTCATCATTTAAATTGTGAGAGTTGGTGATGGTATTTCAGTCGGTTTCAGGAAAAGTTTATGGTACTTCTATTCAACTATTTTATTGAATGATAAAGTGTTTTATCTTCACTATGCAAGATGAAAATGCAGAAGAGTGTATAAAAAAATTAAAAGTCATCTACAGCAACATAATATCCAGATGCAATCAATTTAAAAGGTTGGTGTGTGAGAAAGAGACAGAGAAATTGAAAGAAAGAAAACTTATTTTTCCTCTTTATGTACAATG
Organism: Furipterus horrens; assembly: GCF_987537825.1. NCBI lineage: Eukaryota > Metazoa > Chordata > Mammalia > Chiroptera > Furipteridae > Furipterus > Furipterus horrens. The sequence goes on along the minus strand of NW_028327182.1, from coordinate 28,858,256 downwards.
CAATACAATTAGATAGAGAGAAACATAGATAGAATTCATTATATATGTGATACCAATGAGAAAAAGCAATTGAGGTCATTCCCAAAAAACACACAGTGGTATCATTTATTTGGTATTCATGAATATTATAACATGAGGCATTTCCATGTCTTTAGACCTGTTTTAAACATGCTTTTTGTAATGGCGACAGGGAATTTAACATCAGTAAACCTTCATATATTTAACCTAAGTGTATTAAATATTAATTCAGTAAACTATGCTTATGTTGTCGAATGTTAGATTTTTTCTTTTTTCTTTTCAATTTTAAGACTTTGAAGAGTTTTCTGAAATGTAAACATGGTTTAATTCTTGATTTTTTTCTTAGGATTTATTTCTTAGAAGTGAAAATACTTATCAAAGAGCCAAATTTTCCTCCAAAAAGCTTGAACCAATTTTCATTCCCATCACGAGTATATGAGATTGTATTAATTACTAATAATATGCTTAGCCAAATAGAAAGGGTACATGATATCTTATTGTTTTTTAATTTTCTTATTAAAAAGAACTAGTAAAGCTGAACATTTTTTCTATTATAGTTCTTTGTTCTCTCTTTAAAAGTTGAATGTCTTATACTCTATATTTGGAAGAATTCTTCAAAATTTTCAATAAAAATACAGGTTTAAATATATTTTTGTTAATCACTGGTATATTGGTTTTGTTTGTGATGATTTTTGATTTATTAATAAAAGACCAAGTAAAATATTATTCCAATTATTTCTGTATATAGAATATTTACCTATATTTTTATAGCATTCATATTATTTTGCTTATACAAATATTGTAATTTAACTGTTTTAAACCTCTGGAATTTATTTGGGTATATTTTGTCAGCAAATAATTTAACATAAAATTTTTCTCAACTATCCACTATTTCTCACCACATTTTATGACTCACTCCTCAGGACTGCTCACACTACAATTATTTTCAAAGCTGAATATTCTGTTCCATTTACTTATCTGTTGATTTTTAGGTAGACTAACTTTTAATTAAGGAAATTCTTTTTATTTATTTTTCAAAGTATCTTGATTCTCACTGACTTAATAATAGCCACCACAGATCTGACTAGTCCCTGCTATCTCTACTACAATGATTCCTGATTACAGTGAAGTTAAGAATTATTTTATCAATTTCCAGTAAAAATCCCTGTGGATAAGTGATATATATTTTATTACATCTATAAATTAATTTTGGGAAATTTGAAATTTTTACATGATTCAGTTTTGCTCATTGCTTCTAATTTAATAAAACACAGTTTTTATTCATTGGAACATATATGTATTAAGTGCCTACCATACACAAGATACTGCTCTAAGTTTTGAGAATATGTGAGTGTCAAAACAGAGGAAAATTTCTGCCATCATGTAGTTTATTTTCTAAAGAGAACAGAGAGACAAAAGACAAACAATAAGAGCAAAAAAGTAAAACATTCTATGTGAGATTTTTATAAAAGCTACAGAAGAAAACAAAGCAGGGAAGAAAGACAGGGAGTTATGTGATCAGGAAACACCCCAGTAAGGAAATTTTATTTTTTTTGCAGAAGCCTGAAACTGGGAAAAGCAAAAGCTAGTCACACATCTGGGAAAAAGCATTACAGGCAAAAAGAACAACCATTCAAAAAAATTCTTTTTTTTTTAATGTAAGATTCCTTCAAGTTTTGTCTTCTTCAGATGGTCTCCAATCCCTGCAGTTATTGTTGTAATACACTTTATATTCTCTATTGCTAAGAACAATAATATAATTGTTGTATAATTAGTATAACTATTAACATAGCATCTAGGTTATAGCCATTTATAAAACAAAAATAATTTTTTTCTTACTTTTTATTTAACGTTTTTGGCAATAAAATAATTGATTTTGAAACACTATTTCAAATAGATTTAGACATGTAGATAAAAACAGTATCCTGACCAGCCTTCCTTAGCCTCTCTTCCTGCAGCTCAAAAGGAGGAACTTCCTACTATTATCTTTTTTTTGTAGTTACTTCCCATTTCTAAAAAATATGTTTTCAATGCTATTTATTAATTTTTCAGATATTAACTACTTAATCATCTCCTATCACCACCCTTACACATACTTCTAATAGTGTCTCTAATATAGCTGTATTTTTTTTTATTAAATCAATATTCTGTGGTCATTATAATTATTATTCAGATCTGTACAGTTTAGTTATGACAGAAATTTTCTCTCCTGCTTGACATTTTCAGTTGTTCTTTTGTTTGTTTTAACTTATGAAAAATTATTTATCTGATTCTTTTTTCTATACTTATCGTGACTGCTTCCTTTTTTGTTTATTTATTTATTTATTTATTTATTTATTTATTTATTATTCTTATTTATTTTATTTCTTTTTATTATCATGATTCCTTTTAGCCAAGACTCTGACAAACCTTTAAGGTTCTTCTGAAAAAAATAAACACACTGGAGAATCTATCAGTCTTGTCTTGTTTTACTTTGCTTTGTTTCAATTTGTTTTTCTTGGTAAATCTCGGTGGAGCCTTCTATTCTTCTGCTCCAACCTAGACTGGTGGATCTTGAGATCTTGAGAGAGTTATATGACTGTCTTCCTGGAATCTCCCTTCAGCTTCACTCTGGAGATTCTTTTTGCCTCATTTCTGTGGTGGCTCCTCTTTATCCTGGCTTTTATAACTTCCTGTTTCTTGGTTAATTCTATTTGAGGAAAGTTTATATTCCAACTGTCCAGAAGTCAGCAGACTATGCGCTGAATGCCATATCTGCTCCGCCATCAATTTTTGTACAATTCACAAGCTAAAAATAATTTTATATTTTTAAATGGTTGAAAAAAATAATTTCATGATGTATGAAATTCCAATTTTGGTGTCCATAAATAAAGCTTAATTGGAACACAGTCACACACATTCACTAATGTATTTTCTATAGCTATTTACACCAGAGCTGACTGATTACAACACAGACGTTATGGGCCACAGAATCTAAAATATCTCTTATATGGATCTTTGAAGAAATGGACCACTCCAACACAATAAGAGTGGGACATGAAGTAGAATAGAGTCATTTTGGAAGTTTTACAATTCAAAATGTCTTTATTCTACCCTCATACCTTCTGTGTCCAGGGCTATTATTCAGAGGTCCAGTGACATTTTAATAGTCTCTTCTGGTTATTGTTTTCTCTATATGAGTTCTAAAGTTATTACATTTTCTCAAAAGCTCTAAAATTTCTAAATAATTTGTCTTGCTGTGGATCTTCTTAATTTATTTTACTGAGATCTTAATTTTTTCCTCAATCTTGTAATATATAGCATTCAATCCTTCAATCAAGCATCTCTGAAACATTCCTTTGAAAACATTCTCTCAGTTCTTTCCTGATGCAGCTCTTTCATTCAGAATCTGGGCCTTCTGGGCTGATCTTTTCTTTTATGTCCTGTTTTATCATTTATTAGTCATTTCGTTTTCTGTTGTTGTTTTGTTATCTTTGGGATATTGCTTCAACCTTACTTTTTTAATCCTCCATTTCTTATACACACATTTAGATATAATATACATACCATATATACAGTACTTCTAGTACAGGCATATATGTTTTACATTAATATTCAATATATCCTTCTTTTGCTTTCATGGTTTTACTCTCTTACACTCTAAAGATACTCATTATGCATATATTTTTGCATTTTTTCATCCACTTATAATATTTTCCTTTTTTTCTTTTTGTGTTGTAAATTCTATAACATTAATTTAAAAAATACTCTTCTACTTAGTGTTGTTCATAATTTACTTGGTATTTTTTTAACTAAGTCTAATAATTATTCATTACTGTGTAACAAATTACCCATAATGTAGTGGCTAAAGAAGAAAAGTTAAATGTTTGTCTCACTGTTTTGTGGGTCAGAAAGCCAGCAGCAGCTTAGGTGGGTGCCTCTGGCTCTGCTTTTCTGAGCAAGTTGCCATCAGGTGTCAGCAGCAGATGCAGTCATCTCAAGGCTGAACTGGAGGAAAATTCACTTCCAAGCTCTTTCATGAGCCCATTAGCAGAACACACGACCTTGCTGTGTTTTGATGAAGATATTCCTTACTATATAGGCCCCTCCACAGGTTTGCATGCTTACCCTAGAGTGAGGGATGAGAGAAGAAGGGGGACTCTAAGACAGAAGCCATCGTGTTTTCATAATCTAAACTCAGAAGTGACATCTTATTATTTCTGTTGTATTCTTTCCATTAGAAGTGAGTCACTAATCCATCCCACCTTGAAGAGGAGGGACAAAGGACATAAATACCAGATCACAGTCATTGAACATATCTTAAATATTGCCTGACAGATAAATTGGAACTATATGTGCTTCTCTTTGTGGTTTCAATCTTTGTCATACTATGATATGATAGTTGTGCTTCACTGAAATGAGTGTGGTGGGTTTTTTTAAATCTTTCTCTATGACACAGAACATTTTGCTTGCTGTTTACTTTTTTTCTGAAATATTTTAAAATTGTCTGCTTCTGAAATATTTTAGTAGGTTTATTTTTTTTTAATATCCCAATTATTCAATGATTGGTTAATCAAGTTATGTGCTGCTTTTTGAATCAGTATCCCAATTCCTCTTCTCTCTCCCAGGATACTATTTACCACATTGAGATTGAGATTGTATTTACATGTATTAATTACATATGATGCTTTATAATACCATTATAATCTAACTCACCAAAAAATAAGCCCTACCTCCAAGATAAGAAATTTACCTTGATTTTATGGCTCTGCACTGTTCGAGATTGAACTTGATTATTTTTTCATATTTAAAATTATTCTCATATAAATTTTTACTCAGGTTTAATTTCTTTTTAGCTGTATTGAGGTAGAATTTTAAAAGAACTATAAGATATTTAAAGTATATGATTTGAAATATGTAAACATTAATAAAAGGATTCCTCCCATCCAGTTAATTTACATATGCATCACATCATATTTATCTTTTTTTTGGTGAGAATATTTATGTTCTAATAGGTTAACCAATTTCAATTATACAGTACAGTGTTATCAACTCTAGTCACCATTAGATCCTCAGACCTTATTCATTTTATAGTTGAAAGTCTGAAACTGGTGAAGTGGCATATGAGCTCTCAAGTCTCTCTGCAGGTGAAGAACATGTTAAACAAATTCTTGCAAAACCTGAAAATCTTATCTTCTCAGAAATATTTTCTGACCTCTTAGAACTCATGAGGGAGTTTTTGGATAAACAAATGAAGAACATAGAATATCTGGAATGTCATCCTGGCTACCAGAATGGATTACAAGTGCTGGCCCAGCAGGAGGTCTTGTTTGAAAAGCTTCCTAAAGCACCAGCTGAAGAGACACCATCTTAAGGAAACACAGTAAATCAACAAGTCTTCCAGTTGTAGTAGGTTGCAAAGTTACCTACTTAAAGTCTTGATCCCCTCCATGTGCCAGAAGACTTCTTTCACTAACACACACACACACACACTCAAAGGCATAATGCTGAATGAACTAAGAGAGATAGAGAAAGACATATACTGCATAGTATCACTTCTATGTGGAATCTTTAAAAAAAGTCAAATTTATGGAAGTGGAATAGAAAAGTGAGGGCCTGGGGGTGGGTGAAAATAATAGGGAGATGCTGGTAAAAGGGTACAAATATTCATATATATATGTGTGTGTGTGTGTGTGTGTGTGTGTGTGTATATCTTCAACCAATTTTCAGAGCAAGGAAGGGAGAGAGGGAGAGAGAGAAACATGGATGTGAGGGAGCAACATCCATCAGTTGCTTCCCCTGTTCCTGAACCTGGGATAGAACCTGCAACCTAGGTATGTACCCTGATCGGATCTTGGTGCACAGGACGAGGCACTGACCAAGTCACCTGGCCTGGCCATTTATATATTTTTAAATTTACAATAGTAACTTATTTCTGAATTATGAAATATATCAATAATGGTATTAAGATTTTATTGTATAACCATACTTACAATTTTATTGTTGTTATGTATAACAGCCCACTAGTGTCAGCACTCCATGCTTGTCCTTTTTAAAGCACTTCTACAATTTTTGAGTTATTAATATTAATTTTTGCTAATGGGGACTAAAATATGTTTTTGTGTACCCTTTTTTAGGATGGCAATCATGATATAATTCTGATACCTCGTATTTCTGAGAATATCAATATGTCGTCGGCAGCCGTCCGTCTCGAGAGACGATGGTGTAGCTTCTTAAGAGTCTATCTGCACCGCCGAGAATGGCTGTGCAGTCCGACTCGGGAGTGACACGGTATCTGTCTCCTCCCGTGTTGAATCGACATCTTGCGATGACGCTGGAGTGTCCTCTCCAGTGAAGCTGAAGCTACAGAGCCTGGGCAGGGTGATATGGATATGGAGGGTCTGCTGTTGCCCATGCAGCAGACCTCCCCTCTCTTCGCAGCTGAAGGGTCCAAGGGAAAGACGGAGTCAATACAGCTTGGCTTCAGGTGCGCCGCAGGAGTTGCCGGTGTTGACTACAACGTCAAACCGCCTTAGGGACTCCGGCTCCGGATTTTCTGTCAGGGTTTACTCCCTTAGCCTTTCCCCTGAAGAGGTATGCCGCAAGGCAGCGGAGGTTTTTTGGAGTCAGAGTTTTCCTTCTCTGATGTGCCCTGACTGGAAGATCGAACCAGCGACACTTAGCTCGCAGGCCGATGCTCAATCCACTGAGCCAAACCAGCCAGGGAAGATATCAATATGTAGCATTTATATATTAATTAAAACTTTTATGAATATACAATTCTCAAATAGAACTTTTTATTTCAAATGTTATATATAGGTAGGGCAAAAGTAGGTTCACAGTTGTGAGTACATGAAACGAAGTTTATTCTTGTATTATTATTTATTAATTATTATATTATAGCATTTAGTAGTTCAGAGTAGATTTTAAGCCAATTTAATTTAATTCTTTATACATATATCATTTTAGGATTTTTGGTTTTTAGGTAAATGTAGGACTCAAGCTTACAGTTAAAAATTTTACATGGCAGGCCTACAGTGAGAATTTATTATTGATTGATTATCCCTGAGTCACAGTAAAACCTGTCAAATAGTAGACCTATTTTAATTTTTTTTTCCAGGTTTAAATCTAATAGGTATTGATTCTTCTTCTTTGAGTTTCTAGAACACTTAAACTAGATCACTAGTCTCTGTATCCCGTGATTATCAACTTCTCTCTCATAATTTAACCTTTCTTCTTCTGCATTATACATTTTTTTTCAAATTTGTATTTTACAATGATATTGTGATCCAATAGATTCATTTTATTTGTTTTTTGGTAGTATTCTATTTTGGTTCATAGGGAAGAAGTATTTTAATGATTCTAAAAAATTGTTTTAAAATTCACATATATTTATTATACCATTATCAGAAGTATATTCTTTATTTGATGCCCCTGGCTGGTTTGGCTCAGTGGATTGAGCGTCGGCCTGCGAGCTAAGTGTCGCTGGTTCGATCTTCCAGTCAGGGCACATCAGAGAAGGAAAACTCTGACTCCAAAAAACCTCCGCTGCCTTGCGGCATACCTCTTCAGGGGAAAGGCTAAGGGAGTAAACCCCGACAGAAAATCCGGGGCCGGAGTCCCTAAGGTGGTTTGACGTTGTAGTCAACACCCGCAACTCCTGCGGCGCACCTGAAGCCAAGCTGTATTGACTCCGTCTTTCCCTTGGACCCTTCAGCTGCGAAGAGAGGGGGGGTCTGCTGCATGGGCAACAGCAGACCCTCCATATCACCCTGCCCAGGCTCTGTAGCTTCAGCTTCACTGGAGAGGACACTCCAGCGTCATCGCAAGATGTCGATTCAACACGGGAGGAGACAGATACCGTGTCACTCCCGAGTCGGACTGCACAGCCATTCTCTGCGGTGCAGATAGACTCTTAAGAAGCTACACCATCGTCTCTCGAGACGGACGGCTGCCGACGACGACGATTCTTTATTTGAGTTTTTAGTATGGCACAGTCTTTTCTTAACTCTGAAGAACTTTTTTATATGTCACATAGTGATTTTTATTGTTAATCATTTTTGGATGAGGAAGATATAACCAGGAATGATCTTTGTCAACCCAAAGGCTATAGAGCCAATATTTGTGGTATTTATTGCCTGTAGAGTTGCCAGGTGAATCTCTTACTTCTCTATATCTAGGAAGCTGACTGGTATATACACCTCTTGAAATTACCCCACAGCATTTATCAAAATTAAAGTAGTGTGAGTGTAGTACCAGACTGGTTCAGTAATAATTTGAACAATGACAAAGAAAAAAAAAAGGGCCCTTAAATTTCCTAGAAAACAAATTTCTTTTATAAATGCCTTTGTTTTCACCAAAACATACTTTCCTGTGAAATCTGTACATCCCGGATTCACTGCATTGTGCCCAATCATCTTGGATGATCTACTTTTTCCTTACAATATCTCAGTGCCAGAGACATTGATCTTCATGTGTGCACCCTTCTGTGATTCCAGGGAATAGACTGACATATATCTAAATGTTCCCCTTATTTATGTATCATAACTACTTTCAAATAGTGCGATGCTATTAGCCAAAAAAGTTTGCGTATTCTGGCAATGAACTCTCAGTATTAGTTTTCAGTGTTGTAACTTTTATTCTTATTGTGTCTTAATAATTATGTAACATGAAGAGAGTTACTCTAAAAGCTAACAAGATGCTATCTTAAACTGAAATATGCACACGCGTGTATATATGTAAATAATGTATACGTACAAGGACTGCCTGGACAAAGCTCAGTCATTGTTAATATAACAAGAATGGTTTGCACAACATCAATGTAATCTAGCAGCCTAGGAGAGTGGACTGGATTGTGCATGCATGAACAATGATGACTTCACTGTACTAGTCAGTGGGGGTGGTAGATGCTGTTGAGTGAGCATGTGTAGTGTGTGGCTGTCACATTCAAAGTGACTGAGTAGAGCAACAAATCTGCATTAAATTTTGCATTAAGCTTGAACATTTGGATTGTGAGAAATGCTCACAATAAAAACTGGGAAACAGGATTTGAGCAATAACTGAAGCAGTTGTTTATTCACAGATCTGCAGCTCTGGGCACAGTCTAAAAGCCAAATCAAGATGTGCGCCACCAGAACTGAGCTGGCCACTTTTATCCTATGTGAGAATGGCCTGCCCCCCCTCTTCCCCTCTCCCCCTCCCCTCCTCCTTCTCCTTCCCTGTTTCTCCATGCTGGATACTCCGGAGTTACAATCTAATGCGATTATCTAAATTATCTGAAGGTGAAAATTAACTGAGGGGAATTGGGTTATACATCTGTCTCCAGCTCTTCTTTGAAATTTCCCTAACTTGTTTGCTGGGGCTGTCTGGCTACATTTTCCCATTTTCCCTGCATCCAGTGATGACTATCTCTCCCCCTTTTGATCTCAGGTAACCTTTGTTTTTAGAAGCATTTGTGCTGAGCTGCAGGATGCCCCTCTTCTGATTTGTAAATATGCTAATACTGTTAACTCTGGCTCAGAGACCCCCTAATTGCATTTTCCCTTTGTTGCTAATGATTTTCTACTGGTTTGGGAGTCACTGTTTCCTTGTTTCTTACAGGATGATTCAGAAAACCACAGTTACGGACAACTGGTGATTGGCAGCTTCATCACACAAGGCACTGACTTATGTATCATGTCTGTTGCAGTTTCTGGTGAAGCAACAAATCACCCAGGTGACTCAGCCCTCTACAACCCAGATTTGGTGCCCTGTGACTTCTGGCCTTTCCCAAAACTAAAATCACTTTTGAAATGGAAGAAATTTCAGAACCTCAGTGAGATTCCGGAAAATATAACAGGGCAGTTGATGGCAATTGGGAGAACTGTGTGAGATCTCAAGGTGCCTACTTTGAAGGGGACTGATGTGTCATTTTCTCATGTATGATGTTTCTTATATATTATATCTTCTTTAATGAACGTCTCTATTTTTCATATTACATGGCTGAGACTATATATATAATCTCTTCATATGTATACACACATACATAATTTGTGATGCTGTTCATTTGGCACAAATATTAATTTTCTCCAAGAATAGTAAAGTCTGTTTTAGTGTGACTGCTTATGTTTCCTAGATCTTCATCCAGACTGGAATTTAAAAGGTGCTATTGTTTCTCCTTTGCATTACAATTTCATCAATTTTTTGTCCACTAATAAGGTAAGATGAATACATCTAAATAGAAAAATGTTGTTTGTTTTTTTCACCATAGCACATTATCATTTTATTTCTCAACACCCTACCCCAAATTTTAACAGTTAATTAGCACATCACCTTACTTGTGAAGAGACATTCTTTACAATATCAGGTGGCAAGGTCCCAAATCATTAGAAATGGATGCCATTTCTTTTGAAAAACCAAAAGACACAAATAAATATATGTAAATGATTAAGCCAGTTTAGGATTTTGTTTTTATCAAATGAATTTATAAAATGTAATCTTATAAAAACTTTATTTAAATTTGGCATTGAAACACTTAACACAATGTTGAACTGTAATTGTTAGTAGTAGTATTTTGTCAAATATTTTGTATTATAAAAATATAATACAAGCAAATTATAAGTTATGTATTTTAAAATTATGTGTGTTTTAAACAACATAAATAATTATTGACTTTTTAGTTTCCTAGTAATATGCTTTAAAATAAAGTGTATTATAAAGAAATTATAAAACAACTTATATCAAGGTCAAAAGTAGTTATTTGGTGATATAAACTTATGAGCAATATGCAGTTCTACTGTCTTAAAATATACCTATGCCTGCAAGGTTCCTGCCAGTAACTTTCTACAGTTGAAGAAGCTGCCCTGATTTGCATTGACATTCAATAGCTTACCCCAGGCAAATACCTGCAGACAATCATCTGTTGATGCCTGTCTATAGGCAGAGGAAAGCTTTAGAACTAAGTAGATCTGTAAAAGCAATTATTTCCTTGACTGTTACAGGAAGGACATTAGTGAACACAGAATATTAGTTTCCACCTATATCGTTCTTTTCATTCCAAAGACCCTTGGAAACTTAATGATTTTTAATAGAATTTAGAAGATAAATTAGTCACTACTGTCAGATCATGGACACCTGGACTTTGGACTTTGGTAATCAACCTGGCCCTGGACTTAGCATTTTCCAAAAGATATGTTGAAGGACTGAAACTTTCCCAGAGGAAATGCTAATGGACTTAGCCATTCCCAAAGATTTGTTGATGGACTGAAACTTTCCCAGAGGAAACGGTAATGACTTAGCCCGATATGTTAACTAAGCTGGTGTGGGTGGGGGAAAGCAATGAGATGTAAATGACCTACTGAATATGTCAATAAGCAAACTCCCCCTTACCGAAAGGTGTATAAATACAGTGCCTGCGGAAGTGTCCGGGGCGATTCCTATGGGCCCACGAGGAAGACTGGGAATCACCCGCCCCTATTCCCTTGCTCCTACGGGCCCAAGAGGAGGACCGGGAGCTACCCTCACCCCCTCCACCGCCGTTTCCCTTGCTCCTACAGGCCGGGCCTTTGAGTCAGTCCAGGGAATTGCCTTTCCCCTTCCCCCTTCCTTTGTTCCCTCAGTAAACCAGTTATCTGTTCCTACAGCAGTCTCTGGGTGATTTCTCAGAACAGGGCTACCCTGACAAATATATTACTAACTTCTAGGTAAACAAAATGTACTTTTTGATATACATGTATACAACGTTCTCGGTTATAGCAAACCAAGCCCCACTGTGTTTGGTCTAATGGATCTACACAATATAAATTTGTGTAAGTAGGATTTAAGAGGAAGAGCTTTGAAGTTAGAGAGAATTGAAATAAAATCTTATCTTTGCCTTTTGGCTGTGTTCCTTTTGTAAAACTATATAATCTCTTTAAGAGTTTGATTTTTTTAAAGGTAAGTGGGTATATTGTCTATATTTAGTGGTTATGGTGATTAATGTAATCTATTTTAAAGTCTTAGTCTAGTAGCCCAATAATAACTCTAGAAAAGACAGTTAAAAAAAAAGTCATTACTATTATTGTAGTAACAAAATTCTCTTAGTATCAAGTGTGAAGACATTGTTATATATGTCACTTTTCTGCCTAAATGAGATGTTCTTAATATGTTTAAAAGAAAAAAATCCAAAGAAGTGTATATCAAAATATCTTTAGTCAAGGCTAAAATAGATTACAAACTAGGATCAAGATTGATAATTTATAAATATATTATTGTGTGATTCTTTTATATAGACAGTATTTTCAATGCTATTGAAACATAAAAATCATGATTAAAAGCAGAACTAATTGAATGAGTCAGTTAACTACATAAATTTAAGACTCTAAGATTGGGCCCTTCCTTTCTGGGAGAAAAATGTAAAAATGACAAAAACAAAACAGGAATTCTCATGAATTCTTTAAACCAGAAAAGAAAAGTGATGATAAAGAGATCATAATTATTAAGAGTTATGAAAATGGCAGAAAGGTATCTCTGAAAGCTAGTATGTGTTATCAATAAGGAATGTAAAAGGCAAAAATGATACCATCAGTTAAGGAAGATAGTAATATTATATAGATATTTGAAAGAGACTCAAAAAAAGTATATTACAACTTAACTGAAATTCTAGGTCAACTAGATTAAGGCCATTAAAACTCATAACAAAAATGATACCATAAGGTGCTTATATGTTAATTTTTAAACTTGTTTTAAATATTATCTTTACAAATTTATTTAATACCTACATACACACAAAATCTTAGTGAGATTTGTTTAAAAACAGTAATTTATTAAAATAATTAACATGCATAAAATATTTTTTTTTACTTTTCTAATAACCATTGTGAATAATAAAGGTAATGAGCCTAATCTAGTGTAACATTCAAAAATTTCTACCTATTAAAAGATATCTGTTAAGATAGACATGTTTCAGAGTAGTTAAACCAGCCTTGAGGATGAGAGATTTTAAGAAATGAATGAGTAGTTTATTTTCATTCTCAGTTAAGAATTAAGTTTAAAATAAAGACATATAGGAGACCCACAAGTAAGGATCAAGATCTCAGCTTTTAGCTGCTAAGTGATTGGGAAGTGTGACTTTATTCCTATTGCTCGAATGGCTTGCTAATAAAAACATATTCTACAGGAAACGCTTTTTTCTCATTATTCTGCTCCATCTGCTAACTACCTTTTAATCAGTTAACTCCATGACATTAAAAAAAAAGAAATCTAGAACAACAAAAAACAAGACTAGAAAGCTGTATAGCCACAACAAAAGCATATTTGCAAAAGTTTATCCTGGCTGTTTTCAAAAGAGATAATAGAAGAGAAAGGAGCACCCAACCCTGGGGCTAGAATTCACAGAAAACAGTGCATGAGGAGTGACCTCCCAGAGAGCAAAATCAGATGTAATCAAAACACCTACCACATCCTCAGATCAGAGACATGTATAATGCTTCCCAATGGAATTTCAAAGTTTCTATGGATCAATAACTGTGGAATGTTTTCTGTTCTACTTTCTGAACAGAAGTGATTATTTTAATTATCCCATCTTTTTTGCCATTGAATATGATATGCGGAAGCAGATAACTGGATGGAGCTACATTTGATTCCACATAGAGGTCACTTTGTGTCACTAGATTCTGAACTTTTGAGCTTGATGCAGTGATGAGATAGAATTTGGGATTGTCTCCATGGGGAGGGAATTGTGTTTCCTTTAACAGTAATAAAAAAAAGAGAGATTTTTAATGATCAGACTTGTGACTAATTCTGGCAAGGGGATCACGGGTAGAAGTAACATATCTCTTCTGGATTGAAGCAATGAAAAGACCTTTTATAACATTTCGCCTTCTTTCTTCCTCTCCTGAAGTGCACTTGGACTATTCATGTTGAGACTATGGAGGCATAAGATACAAACAAGATTCTTGAATTGTTACTTGCAAGGAGTTGTCCTAGACACTTCCCTGAGCTGCTCCAGAATTTTCTTAAATGGAAAACAAATCTCTATTAAGTTAAAATTCTGAAATTTGGAGATTTAATTTTTTATTGTTGGCATAACTTTTATCTAATATATCTATACATACCATACATAACGTCATAATTTAAACCAAATTAAGCTTATGCATATAAACTGTAGACCAATGGAAAACATCTACAAATTTTGTAATTCATTTTTTTGTCAGTGTAAGAAATCAAGAGAATATTTTTTATAGAAGTCTTGCTATATGTGAACAAAATGCCAGGGGAAAGGAAGTTCTACAAAGAAGCCTAAAAGAATAACTGTTATATCTTAATTGGGAGAGTACATTTACAAATATATATACACTATTTCTTAATTAAACTGTGCTTATTTTGTCTGAATGATTCATTAATTAGTCATAATAAATAGTATGTTTTTATAATTTGTTTGTCATATAATTTATCCTAGAAACCATAAGACTTTTTTAAAATGTCAAACGGGATGCAATTAATTATGCCAGAACTATGTGGCTAAACTAGTACTCTTCTGGGTAAACCAGGAAAAATGATTACCCTACTTAGAAGCTTTTTTAATTTAAAGCCCTGGAAGGTTCCTCTTCTCCCCTTACCCTTCTTTATCCTCCAGAGAAACAAAACAACACACCAAAATTTTTTCTTCCTTCTCTAAAAATACATTTTATGAAAATACAGACTTTAATTCCACATTTGGCATTTGGACTTAAAATGCAAATTCCCTTGGAAAACACACTAATTAGTGCATATATCCTCAGAGCTGGTATTCATGGAAGGCTGATACTGGTAACGTCAAATGGAGGTGGGTGGGAGGGTGTGAGAGTTTCACAAAGTAAACCAAAGGCTAATAAGTAAAGACTGGATGCACCAAAAATAAACTCAACTTGCATTAGTCTTGCAAGGAGCCAGTGGTGTCTGCATATATTGTTTCTAAAACTGTGTTAGCATTAACATTGAGAGAAATTTCATGGTGCACGTTTTATTGTTCTCATCTTATATCTAATTTAGAACTGAGATCTGCTGCCAAGCAACTTTTCTTTCTCCCTCAATAATTACCTGAAATCCAAACTTATACATGAAGTTTTCAGTGATTAAGTCATTTAAAGAAATTAAACAGTCTTAAGCAATAATCAGTCAGAGCAGTTAACCATTTTAGATGAGTCATCTGAATACTAAATGTTTAAAAAATGCTCTTCAATAGCACTTTTAGGCTGATTTATTTTTTCTATAATTGTTGTAATCCCTCAGCACTAACTGTCCACACACTACTTTTACAATTTTACTACCCAAATTGCTTGCTCCTGTTCATCAGGTTTGCAAATGAATAGCATATTAAATGTACCAGGGTAACTTATTTGGAAGGAATGCAAAGTGAATTTTTCTAAGTGGCTATTAAATGTGCCTTAAAGAACATTTAATAACTATTAAAATTTCTTATTTTAGAGTAAACCTGTACTTCTTTCTAAATTGCATTCTTCTCATGACATTGAAATTAATTAATTCCAACAGTATTAATAATGATCATAATAACTACAGATTTACTTAGTTTCAAAAAAAAAAAGGCAGGTGCTATGCTAGGCATTTTATGTACATTATCACATATTTAATTGTTTAAAATAAGCTGTAAGCTACTTTTACCCCTATTTTAAGCTTTAGACTTTATGCACAAATCAGACATCTCCAAAATTCCTAACTTATATAAACAACAACCCCCCTGGAGGCAGAGAACATGTCTGTATCTATGCTTTTTGCTCTGTACCATGTCTACCTCATTCAAAGATAATAAAAGTATTATATTTCAGGAAATTTTCTTAATCACAAATGTTAAAATTTCAGGAAACTGCTTTCTTTAAATATAAATAAAATAAAATGTAAAGTAACAGCACTAACTCAAAATAAAGTTTTATTTTATTTAACTCAATGATTTTAGAGAAAGAATAACATCAATTTGTTGTTCCACTTATTTATGCATCAACCAATGAATGATTCTAGTATATGTCCTGACCTGCAACAAAATAAAGTTCTTTTTGTTGTAATTTTCTAATAACTGTTATATGACTTCAGTTATTTATGTATCTCTGCATTCATATTTCCTCATCTACAAAAGCATGAGATTACTACTCAATTTTCCTTTTGCTCCATATGGAAAACAATGTTAATTAGAATTGAAGTACAAGCTTATAACTATAGAGGATAATTCTGTATCAGTTACCAATATTGACTATCAGCAGTAATTCTTACTCTAATGTTCATCTAATGAACCCCATTTTTGTTTGGTAATATTGTGACTAATACAAGAGATAAGTCGTGACTGAATAAAAATGGTCTTAGCAAGTGGGTTTTCTTTGATCTATACTTTTCCAATTCCCCTTGACACTTGGAATGGTTCTGGGATCCATCTCTGGCCAGATATGTTGTAATATGAGAAATAACCTTAATGCCATGCTAGCCTCCATATATACTACAAGCACACTGTCCCAGAAGCCCTGGAAGAGAAAGGTTTACAAATCAAATTAAAATGTTCCAATCACAGGAATTATCAAAAGTAAGTCAAAATACAAGGGAAGGCAAGGGCAATGGGTGCGAATAGTTAACACATTTAGGATAGAATGCAAGCAAAAGGGAAGGACCACATTACCTGAATCCTGGGTTTGCATTATTCATATGTCCTATCTCTTTCTCTGCTACATCAAGCTTCCCTGCTGATGGTGTAGATATAAGGACAATATTTGAGACTCTAGCATCTGGGCCAAAATACAGAAAATGAAGCCAAGCACAGTTACTTCACTGGAGTGATACAGGGAAAAAAATCCCAAAAAACGAAAACAAAACAAAACTACACCTGACCAAAATGGTAACTTGGTCAATCCCCATGAATAGCCATGGCATTTATTTGTGTTTCTCCAGTAGGAAACTCATGGGACTGTAGTGGGTGTTACCAATGAGGGTTGAATAAGAACTCATGAATATTTTGTATCTGAATATTTTAGATGCTTGCATATTGAGTCACATGCATATGTAGAATCTTATATATATTTAGTACACGGGTGCCAAATGGAGATTAGGTATCTCTTCGTCCTTTCTATTTATTAGCTTCCTATAAGAAACATATTTTATTAATTCTGCCTATGGCTAGCACTCTTTGTTTAATGGTTTCTATCAAGGATGAAAATGTCTTAAATAATTTTACTTATGATTTAGAAACTACAAACTTATTCATCTAAGGAAAACTAAATATTTTCAAAAACAAAGGCACGATTTGTATAGAGGACATTTTTTAGTTGGTAAAATCAGGCCTCTTGTCTTCTGTCTCCTCAATTCCTTTCATCTTAGGATGCCAGTATACAGGCATGACTTTGGGAGCTGCAAAAGCCATGCAGCATCAGGAATGCTGAAAAGCTAATGTGCTGAAGAACAAGTTGTTGCAAGTTGAGAAAAAAATATATATCTCTGTCCTTAACAACATTTTGGGCAACTGGATGAAACCTGGAAGTGCTTCCTATAGATTTTTTTGTGGCATAAGCAACACATACGTTCATGATCTAAAACACCATTAGATTGTCTTTATTTTCATTCAAACACAAACTCATTCAAAGGCTTATCATTACCCTTCACAAAGAAGTTCTCCATCATGGGAACCACAGGTATATCTAACAGTATTTTGAACTAAGAAATATAAGCAAGCAAGCAAGGTGTGAGGAAAAATGCAAGGATTTTTTTAGAGATGTCTCATAAATCATTATCATACATAAAGTTTTTCAAGCATCCAGCTCATCATTTATAAACAAAGTTAGAAGTAAAAGAAAAACATTTTTTTTCCTTTGGCTTTATATATATATATATATATATATATATATATATATATATATATATATATACATACATATATATGTGTGTGTGTGTGTGTGTGTGTTGTTTGTGCATCATGTCATGTTAGAACTACCCCTATTATTGTTTTTTGTCATATACAAATACACATATGTATTTATTTAATTATATACAAATATAATTATGTGTATATATATTTCCAATAAACAGGTGTAACTTCTCTATTATATATATACATATATATACTAACATAATTTTGTATATTTCAATATGTATCTATATCAAGTTATATAAATTTATATATTATGTGTATATATCTAAAGAACATTATATATGTATATATGCACACACATTTATTCTTAGAGAAATACATATCTCCAAAAGAATATGTATGTATATATATAGAGATCTCTCTATATATAATACACACACACATATGTACAAGGTCTTTCTGGAAAAATTTCAGCTATCATTAATAAACAAGAATACTTTGTATGACATTGATGTAACCTGACAGCCAAGGAGAGTGGACTAGAATGCTTATGTGTGAACAATGACGACTTCACTGTACTAGTCAGTGGAGGTGGCAGATACTGTTGAGTGAGCATGTGTACTGTGTGACCATCACATTCAAAATGACTGAGACAGTGGGGGAATAAATCAGCATCAAATTTTGTGTTAAGCTTGAACATGCCTCCACGGAAACTATTTGGAAGATTCAGAAGGCTGCAGCTATGGGCAACTGGTGATTGGCAGCTTCATCATGACAATGTGCCCACTAATGCATTACATCTCATGCAGAGGTTTTGGTGAAACATCAAGTCTCCAGGCAACTCAGTCCTGGTATAGCCCAGATTTGGTGCCTGCAAGTTCTGGCTTTTCCCAAAACTAAAATCACCTTTGGAAGGGAAGAGATTTCATACTGTCAATGAGATTCAGGAAAATATGACAGAGCAGCTGATGGTGATTGGAAGAACTGTGTGAAGTCCCAAGATGTCTACTTTGAGTGAAATTGTGGCATCATTGCCCTATGTACAACGTTTCTAGCATCTTTTTCAATAAAGGTGTCTATTTTTCACATTATGAGGCTGGATACTTTCTGAACAGACCTCATGTATCTTGTTATAGTAAGTTCACACTATATCAGTTACCTATTTTATTTCATATATGTGTGTGTGTATGCATGTGTTGTGTTGATAAAATAAATAATGTTAGCTTACATGAAGAAAATATACCTTCTTTCCCTTCATTATGTTATAACAGGTATTCGATTTAAGGGGATAAGTGAGTTAAAGAAAATGTTCCATTCAATTTAAGCATAATAATTTTTTTAAGTAGCCAAGAATTTGGATTCAAAATAAACTTATATAATTAAATTCAGAAAATAAATTATGAAGAACTAATGCCAATTATCTGCAAAAGATATTATACATTTAGCTTCTGTTACAAATAATACCATGCAATATCTAAGACATAATGTTGGAATATAATAGCCTTCCCTTATCTGCAGTTTTACTTTCTGTGGTTTCAATTACCAGAGGTCAACTGTGGTTCAAAATATTAAGTGGAAAATTCCAGAAATAAGCAATTAATAAATTTTAACTTGCTTATCATTTTGAGTAGTGTAAAGAAATATTGTGCTATCTCACTCAGATCCACCAGGAATATGAATCATTCCTTTGTCCACTGTAACCACATTGTACCTGAGACTGACCCATTAGTCACCTCATGGTTGTCTTGGTTATCAGATCAACCTTTATTTTACTTAGTAAAGCCCCAAAGCACAGGAGTAGTGATGCTGGCAATTCAGATATGCCAAAGAGAAGCTGTAAAGTACTTCCTTTAAGTAGAAAAGTGAAAGTTCTTGACTTAATTGTTCTATACTATTGTTAGTTATTGTTAATCTCTTACTGTTTCTAATTTATATATTAAACTTCAAAATAGGTATGTGTGTATAGGTAAAAAACATAGTAAATGTAGGTTTTGGTATGATCCATGATTTTAGGCATCTAGTGGGGTCCTGAAAGATATCCCTCATGGAAATGGGGGGACTAGCATAGTGGCAATTGGTTTCACAAACACGTATTTATAACAGAAGAATGTCATCATTGGTGAAACTTAATGTGGTCTTTCAAATGTTCAAATGTTCTCTCCACTTCTCTTCAGTCTTGAAAATTAAGCCAAAGATATTTAAAGAAAATAGAGTAGAATATAGCCACTTTCAATATAAAACAGTTTAGTAATATCAGATACAAATATATAAAGTTTAGAAATTTTATGCTAAAAGTTAATGCACTAATAAACTGAAAATGAAATAAGGACAGTACATAATAAGAGAAAAATGTGCTCCAGGAAACGAAGGGGGCATGAGTGTATAACTGAATCATCAATTAAGAATATGGAAGTTTGTAATCGATTCATGGCTCCACTTAAGACATGAAACCTTGGGATTGTTTCTTGTATTGGTTTCCCAGAAACTCTTCTCTTTCTTTAACAGATGCGACTTTTCAAGAAACAGTTACCAGTCCAAGGCAGGCACCTGGCCTTCACTAGACCAAAAGTAATCCTTCTTGGAATGGGAGAGATAGTATAGAGAAGTAATTAAAAGGGCTCTGGAGCTAAATTTTCTAGTTTCAGATCCTGTTTCTAACACTTATTCACTATGTGACCCAGAGCAAGTAAGTTCTTGTGACACCATAAGCCTCAATTCTTTTCACAAATATATGAGGTGGTTGAATCTCCTGAGTGGCTCTCCACCAAGAAATAACTCTGAGAGCCAAATTTCATCTACATGATTAGTCCATTGTGTGCAAAGCACCA
Organism: Furipterus horrens; assembly: GCF_987537825.1. Taxonomy (NCBI): domain Eukaryota; kingdom Metazoa; phylum Chordata; class Mammalia; order Chiroptera; family Furipteridae; genus Furipterus; species Furipterus horrens. Next base: position 28,837,631 of record NW_028327182.1, on the reverse strand, counting down.
TCCATATCCTCCATCGCGTCATTCAGGGAATTCTCCATATTTGGCTGCACAACGAGCAAAGAAAGCACCGAGAAGGACATTAAACTCTCTATAGCCAGGATAAGAAGGGATGTATTTCACTTCCAGCCACTGCAAAAATGGTGACATTCCCCACCTTAAGTGCAAAGAAGTCTGGAAAATGTACTTCCCATGTATTCCCAGTAAGAAAAGAAGGTTGATAAGCATCTAGCTGGTATGAGAGTAATCATGGGAAGTGAGAAACAAGAGAAGGTTGAATATTCAATGAAACTACTCTATATATCGCTCAATTCAATATGGAGTTTCACTAGCTAAGTCTTTTATGAGCCCTGGTCCCACATCCTATTTCTGAGACTTTCCTCTATTTAGCTTCTTATTCCTTACAATGCGACAGCCTCTTCCAAAATGTATATAACCATATTTTGAAAATTATTTAAATTTTAATTTTGCTTAAGTTTTCCCATCTACACTTTGTTCCCACAACTAACTATACCTTTGTTAAATAGATAGACTGATTAATGTTTTTTGGAGACAAAGACATATTCTCTCCAACAAGAATTTTTTCTCTCCTGAGCCAAACAGCTCAAGATGCAGATAGCTTTTAAAGTAAACACATTTTCTGGCTCCCATAGAATCTTTCAAAATCCCTAGACCTTATCTTCCTATAGTAAAAGCTGTCATCAACCTTAAAAGGTAGCCTGCCAAAATGAGAGATATTGCTAGAAAGACAAACTCATCACAATTTTGTCTGCTCTTCCGAGATGCTGCACAAATTACATGAGATGAATTATGAAAGAGCCAGGGTCACAAAACATGTGTGCAATGATTTTTTTCCCTCTTTATTCTTTCCTTCTTTCTCTTCTCACTTAGAACCTTTCCTCTTGGTTCTAATCTCCGAACATGTACTTCTTGGCTTGACCTTTTCAACCTAGCACTTATTACCATCTCTGGGATATGAGGTCCAGATGTCAAGGGTCTGGAGTTCTAAGAACACTGAAAATAAATGGATAAACATCATAAATATACTTTTTCTAAATCTATACTATTTTAGGAAAAGGTGGCTAGTTTAAAAATTTTTTTCCATATGACTGCTCTTTA